>NC_041020.1:41528247-41831277 GCF_004193775.1 Glycine soja
CCCTATCAACTTTCCTTGAAGGCATGGGCCATGCATTTAGCTCAATTAATCAACTAGCCAGCTACTTGGGGATATGTCTCAAATATGCTTAGTGTAATGGATTTGATCTAGTTAAATTGCAAACCCAAAACGAATTCAATCCTTGCCTCTAGGGCACTTGAAGCTTTTGAAGACATTACATGACCAAATGGAATGTGGATTAGGCCTACGATGACATGGATCCAACATTAGAATTGATATAAAGCGAGTGAAAGGACTAGATGGTATTAAAAGTTCGGAACATGTGGCAAACAAAAGAGTTGAGCAGAGTAAGAGCTATGAAATAGTGTTACGTACGAGTGGAAGACCACACACACATATATATATATATATGCTGGTGGGGATACAATAAATACAACTTTTTGCGTTTGGAATTGGGGAGACTAAAAAGAATAAAAAGACTTATTTTCTCAACGTGTGCTTAAAAGTTGATGTTTATGTGTGTGTGTGTGTGTTTTTGTTCATGCGCTCCTAGCCTCCTTAACACGTCATAGTTATGTGTGTTTTGTCATCCACACATGGAAAACAAAGAAAAGTCCATTTTATATAGCTGCTATCCATTATCTATGGTAGTTGTAGACACGGATCTTGCACGAGGGGATGCAGTTTTAGCTAGGGTTGTCAAATTAATGATGGATAGGATAATAAAGCTTTTAGCAACCAGAACATATGGATGATTCATTCACAGCTTAATTAATGACTCGACGAGGAAATGCTTAGTTCTTGTTTTCTTTATTTCTTTTTGGCCAAAGAAAGTGTCAATTGTATTTCTTGAGCTGTCTCCTGTTTGGGTTACGGTTTATTTCTGTCCAAGTTTTTGGGTGTATCCGATGGAGGGAAGTGTAGGATGTTTTGAGATTTATTCATTGAATTGAAATGATAAATCCATTTAAATATTATAAATAACATAGAAGTTTAAATGTTAATTAATATGGTTAAATATTATACTTAAATTTAAACGTTACTGTAATTTTGAAAAATAAAATTATAAAATAATTCAATTACTTTACAATTTTACTCCAAACAAAAATAAATTGTTATTTTCACAATATTTTAAGTTTATAAACAATACTTTAAATAATTTAAAATATACAAATAATTAAATAAAAGAAAACTATTCAAATCAAATATTCATTAAAAATATTGCTTTAATCAAAATATTACTTTCATTTTTCCAAGTAATTGAGTTAAATTATACATTTATACGTAAAATTAACTTAAATAACTCATACAATGTATAGAATAAAACGTAGATAATGTCCCAATAGAAAGGGATTAGACTTGTGAAGGATTCCAACATTAATGTTACATTTGAATATTAAGTAAGTTACAAGTTTGTTAATTACGTTAAATTATTCACTAAAATAAGTTATTAATGTATTATTGCCGTGAGGGATGCAAATGTTAGTTCACTTTATTTGAGTGGTTTTACTATGAGATTTTTCTTTTTGATAAACTACTGCGGGAGATGCGTTGTTAGAATTATCTGGCAAGGGATTAGCGTTAAAAAAATATAAATACTTATGCATGCGTTGAAAGAAAATGCTTTATTAAAAAAAAATGCTAAATTTTTCCATTCGCCCCAAAGAAAGAAAGAGTTCGAACTTTCGGCACAAGTAGCTAAACAATATTTCTTTTTTGGACAATGATATGCTTGACTATATGTTTATGTTGTACACTACAAGTTGGGTTAATATTCTTTTTGAGCAGAACAAATCAGCATGTTTGAGTACTTCAACTATATAAATACGTGATCACACAAACGAGTTGTCAGATCATATATGTTACCTACCTACTGGATGAAAATCATCAAACGATAGACCAAACAAAACCACATATTCAGAAACGTTATTTATATATGTACTCCTATGTATGAGATAACGAAAACTATAGTTAGATGAAAAAGATTTGTCCCAGCACAATATCTGTTGGTCCTATCACTTGGAGAGCCTACAAATGTAATTTATCTAATGAATTATATTGTGTGTATGATAATGTCAAATGAGTCATGGAATATATCTTACAAACTAATCAAGTATATATGTCATGCCCATGACAATGCTATTACGGAGTCTTTTTTGCCATCATGTAAGGAACATTTGTTATCTAGAATCTGAAATCCTGTATTTTGGATGTCTAAAAGCTTCCGGGTTCTTTTATTCGACATCCAAGCTAAAAATCTAAAATTTGTATGAGTGTATGATATGATGTGTTGCCAAAATATGCTATGGAATTAATGCTCGAGCAATAATGAAAATTTTATCATTTGCTCTAAATTGAATGTCAAACGATAACCGAAATTATATTATTTGCTTTTAATTGAATGTTCAATAACAGAAAATTCTGTCACTCTTCTCATTTATTAGAAACAGAATATTGTGGTAATACTTCTTCTATTGATGAATATTATCTTTTATGTATCACAAATGTATTCAGTCTCCCGTGGATAAAAAAGATGTACCAAGTCTGCCAACATTGGCATGTAATTTAATGAATAAATCACATGTATATTCTAAATCTAAAACCCAAAGGTATTTTTCAAAACAAATAAATATATGTATAGAACCGTATGAGAAAACATCAAATTGAATAAGTTATTTATTAACAATAAATAAATAAATATAAATACAATCATATCATAGAATCAAGTGCCGTTGTACTTAAAATTCTTTAGTTTCATGTCTTTAGTTAAAGAATCATGCACCAATTATTAACTTAATGTTAACATATTCAATGAGAAAATCTAAAGAGAAACTCCGATTGTATTTAAGTCATCATGAGCAAATTAGATATACAAGCTTCCAAGTTCCAACTCGTGTTTTGAATAGGCCAACTCTGCAAATCCCTGAGCTGACACAATGCACCGAAGAATCAAATAGAAATTGGAACTAGGATTTGAAGATAAAAATGGTTATGATGCCAAAGTCAAGCTCTATGAGGAATTATAGAAAGGAACCCATTTCCCATATATTTTTATATATATTTCCTCCTTCTCAAAATAATAGTTTTACACAGATCAAGCAAAAATAATAAATAGATAAAAAATAATAATTTTATGAAATTAATCTTATATCATGATTAATTTATTTATAATTTTTGTTATTTATCATTACTATTATAAGTGAAAAGACATAATTAATATTATATTAAAAAATTAAAATAATAAGTATTTTGAGATAAATTTTTTTGTTACTCAATAATTATAATAAGATGGAGGAAGTGACTTATTTTGTAAGTTATTAATTAGTGATCCATCGAATTCTATTGAACTTTAAATGCTTATTAAATACTACACGGTATTCTTACACTTATATGCACAATTATTTTCTAGCTTCTATACCGTCTGTATCAGATCCATCTGCAACTGTGAGGTGCCATAAATATCTGTCCACCGAAAATATTTAACAATACAACTAAGCCTACAAGAAGTACCGACCTTGATCTTCTCATAACATGCTCATAACTCAAACTCATAACAAAGAATGTAAGAGTATAGTTAATTTGCAGAACTACTGACTAATGTAAATTTCATTCTGTAAAAGCTGAAACGACATCGTGCAATAAGAAATGGCCAATACCAGACCAAAAGGAATATCCTATGAAAAATGCCATTTATTTAACAGACAAAGTCTATCAATCACTTGTTGGTATAATCTGTAAGTATAATAAGGGGAAATTCAACTATATATTAGTCTAAACATTATACATATCTACTCTTTGATATGATGTATTAATAATATACATGAATATTATATACTCACAGAAATGTTTTTCTTTTCTGGTATGAAGCATTATATTATTAGTACAGACTAACAGTGTCCATATTAATAATTTGATTTTGATTAGACAAAAACCATACTAATAAATTAAGGTCAATTCAGTTCTAATTAACAGTCTCAGTATGTGACATTTTGCGTTCATAATGATAATACAATGCTTGCGTAGTGTGCTACATTTCTTTTCTTTTGGTACACCCGTAGGTGTGAAACCACAGAGGCAGCACTTTCGTATATTCCAGAATCTGTCTCCTGAATCAAATCCAGAAGATAAAAGGGAAAAAGAAAAAAGAAAAAAGAAAAACAACCTTTCTCCTTTAAACCATCTTTGGCAGATATTAGCCTTAGTACCTTCATGTCATCATGTGACAAAAAAACTAGATTAAATTTTCATTCTTTCACACCTAAGAATGTTACATTCGGATATGAGTCATGCATGGAATGCAGTGTAAAAAGAAACGGCATGGACAAATGGGGTGTGAAGGGAGAGTGTAATAAATTGAGTGTGAAAAACTCGTCAGGATCAATAATTTTAAGGGACATGGTAGCTAGCTAGTTGCCCCAAAGATTTTTGCAAGGGTGACATGACATAGTGAGAGATTATGTGCTAAAAGGACCTCTATATATATACCTTACAAATAAGGTTCCTAATGCACATGATATTAGGGACCAAATGATGCATGTGATGGTTGAAAGTTTCGTCCACTGTCATCCAAACCCTCAACAAAAACAAGTTAACGTATGGATGACGAAAGTCCACGATTAGGCACTGCCCTCCCCCGTTAAAAAATGTCACACACACACACACACCCAACTTCATCTCTAATCCTTAACCAAGCTGGTCACATCAACTCACGCAATGCAACTAGCAAGAGGGGTATCATACTTTGATCGATGACATAAGAATTCTTTAATAAAGGAACCCAAAGTAGGGCCATGTTTTGCAATTTACAATGTGTTGATAACATGATGGTCTGAGAGGAGTGGCAAGGCCATCACATGGGTGATACTACGTGATGAAGTCAGTCCACGTTACTGTTTTGGGGTCCCTCCCTCCTTTTTGATAGTTACCGGGCATTGGTACTAAGGCCGTACACCCACAACTTGTTTTAGGTTTTCTCTTGAACGAGGAGGTACGTGCATCAATTCTTTTCGTTTGCCTTTTTGATTTATTACCATATTAAGAAGCCATGCACTTTTATCCATCCCTAGTTTACTATGGAGGGCGTGGATTAACTGATACGAAATTGTTTCATCAACTTAATTGGTGTCTCTAAATACTGGGATCACATTGATGAAGAGCTTTGATGTGTGCAAAATTGTCTCCCATGAATGATTGAAGTAGTTCTTACAAAAAAAAAAAAAGAAGAGGATATCCCTCACTCACTGTAAACCCCAACAGTTCCACGAGCAAGATTCCTAGCCCACCCATGTTGCTCAACTGACACTGTTGTAGGGAATACATCATCCCGCCATGTTTTGCTCAATTATGATCACCAATAGTTTTCAGCATTAAACAAATTATTAGCTGTGTGGCATAGGTAATATGCATGCCATTGATTTTGGATGACAACACACGGTTCAAGAGTTAAGAGGACACGTCGATTGTTGAGGAGGACTGAGATTTTCTACCCAATTTTCCAATTGCTAACAAACATGGTAGTGAGTGTTATTGGATAGGGATTTACCTGTAATAGCCACTGTCATTAGACTAGAGACTCACGTGAGACTTTTAATATGCTCAATTTGTAACAGGATTTTATTACCATAATCATTGTCAACACAACATCGCCTTATTTATGAGAAAGAAAAGGACTACCTCACTTCTTCGATCGACTTCCACTTCCACGAGAGAAAAGAAAAATCAGACAAGAACCGTGACAAAATAGGTAACCAATGTACACAAATGTTTCTGTACTATCTCCCTTTAATTGTGCTAGAGTATTTTTCTCTTTTTTTAGAAACTACATATTTTTTTAGGTAAGTAAAATTATTCCAGACAACAAAACTTCTTTCAAAACTAAAAGTTGTTGATACAAGAAGTTCAACTCTTGTGTTTTTTAATTAAATTCAGAGATTTGATCTTTAACTTAAACATAAAATCACAACATACATATAACTGAATATATCATTTTACTTCAAAATAGACTGATTCAATGAAAGAGAAATTAATTAATGTCAAATAAAAAATTTTAATATCTCCTAGTTAAACCAAAAAAATATTTAATGTTCAAATCAAGAAAATTGTATCTGTAGTTTATTTTTTTATCTTAATTATCTAGTTGATGAGAAAAAATGAAACCTAACTAATTCAAATTTTGAAAAAAATAAATAAAATCTGATAAAAATTCGTCAATCATTTATATATTCACATGCTCGATGGTTTTGCGAATATATACATAAAAAAAATTACACATGAAATTAAATATGGTGCGAATAATTTGATGTGATTATGTCCTGATTGGAGTCCACTGTTTGGGTCGTAAATTATACCCCATGCCTTGCTTTTCCTTCATTTTCTTTTTCTAGCGTCTGTTAAGATAATCATAGTTTGTAATTTTGCGGTCAACGAATAATATGCTTTCGGGGCATTCTAGGAACAGGAAAAAGTTAAATAAGCAAAAAAAAAAAACAGAAGTACTCAACCAAAAAAAAAAAATATATATATATATATATATATAACAAAAAAAACAGAGACAAGCACCGCAAAGATTGGAGCACAGAAGGACGATGTCCAACATAACTAATAACTATAATAACTAACTAACATTAGGACATGCATTCAGAAATTTGATGCACCAGTCTTCCAATCATAAGGGTGGTCGAAATCCTAAAAAGAAAAATGAAAGAGAAGAGTGAGGGATAATAGTAGTAAACGAAATTCTATTCGGAGACAGAGAGAAAACGAGGGAAGCTCAAATTAGCCAAGGCATCACCAAAAATATCTCTTTTCCCACTTTCCTTGCACCTGCTTGGTCTCGCCAACTTTTTCACTCCCATCCCATCCTCCACGTTCTCAACACACTCTTCCTCCTCCTCCTCCTCTGCCCCAGTAGCAATATCCTCTTCACCACACTCCTTTTCTTCTTCTTCTCCTCTGTTCTTCTCACTTTCATTTTCTTCTTCCTGTTGTTCATCAACACCTTCCTCAGCATCACAAACTTCATCATCACTATCCGAGGCCGAAAAGCTCTCAAGCAAACACAGCCTAAGCCTTCCATCGCCGCGCTCTATGTGAAAATATGGACGAGGGGAAGGAGAAGCTACAGCTTCCAATACTAGCCTTCCACCTTCGCGATGAGGTCGAACATGAACACCGCCAAAATCAGTGATTGTGGTCAGTGGTGGTGGCAAGTTGCAAGTGCGGTTCACTCTTTTAGACTCATAATTTGCATGAGTAGCAGTAGTAGTAGTAGTATGTTCGGTGGAACGAGTGTTGGTGTCAAAGGAAAACAAGGACATGTCATCACCATTTTCACTGGCATTGCTACCGGTCTCGCTGCCGAGGCTTTCGGTGCACATTTCTAAGCTTTTTTCACTGAGAATTGAGGAGGAACGTTTAACTGTGGGGTGGACATAGACTTGGTCCTCTGTTTTGTCCTGTGAGAGAGTTTGAAGGAAACTCCAGCCACTAGGCTCGCCGGATTTTGTGTCATTTTTGTCACATTGGCAGTTGGTAGGTGGGTTTTCTTCGGAGTCAGAGAGGGGTGAAAGTGAAAATGTGTTGGTAGTGGGAGAGGGAGAGGGTTGAGGAAAATTGGAACCTTGTTGTAGTGCGAGTTTGAGCCTGAGTACACGTGGCTCCATCACGCGGGGTTCGAGACAAGATTGCAACCCTTGGCAGACACTTGAGGAGGACATTGTGAGTGTCCACACTCAACAACAGTGAAAATGTGCAAAAAGCAGGGGAAGGGAAACAGGGGAAAACAGGGGACTCTGGAGTTGGGTTAAAAATTGGTGAGGTGACTGGGGATTTTAGAACTTGGGAGGTGTGGTGAGAAGAATGGGTGTTAGGAAAAAGGCCATGGTTTGGTTACTGGGTTTTGGCTGAATTTGTTTGAAGAGAGGTTCCTTGGGAAAGAGAGAAGAGAGGAATGGACATGAACAAGTGAAAAGGGTGGGTCTGAATATATAATTGGCAACGGTAAAGCTACCCTTCGTAACTTTTTATTGTGTTAGTGCGGATAGGGTCCTATTCCCCAATAATAGGAAAGTGATGGACATCAATGGTAAAAAATCTCCTTTTTTCTCGAAGAATATTAATATTTAAGTTGAAAAATGTTAATGTAAACCCCATTTTTTTAGTGTTTTGGTAGAACGAAATATAATGTAATGAAAATAAATTAAGATAAAAGTTTTAAATTAGATTAAAACATGTCGGTGATTCTTTATATATATATATATATATATATATATATATATATATATGTGTGTGTGTGTGTGTGTGTAATCTCTAATGAAAAATTTCTTCTTGATATTTTAAAATTTTTAGTTTATGTCTTTGTCGTTAATAAGTTTTGTTAACGGTTAATGTGTCTGTTAGTTTAACATATCATTGCTTATATGTTGTATCATGTTGAATGACATAGTTATCAATCTAACATTTAAGTGATGACATATCTACTAACATGATTGTCAATAATTAATAAATTATATATATATATATATATATATATATATATATATATATATATATAAAAGAAATTATTTCTCTATCACACTGGTTCCTTCTTTATCATTCTCTCACTTCATTGTTATCTTTTTTTCCTTCATGAACACTTAACCAACACCTACCTCCATGGACACTGAAACCACATACTGACTACCTACCATGCCACCCTTTGCCAACATTGTTGTGCCCCCATGACCAAACACTTCTTCTCGCATGCAAACTAGGGACCCTACACCCTTGGGCCATCAACAATGTCAATGTGATCCCTACCAACACCATCACGCTCCACGTACACCTAACCCCAACGCCGTCGTGTCGCCCACACCACCTCAGTACCATTGTGCCTAAATCACCTCCAAGTCATCATCTTCACTCATATTTGAACCAAACATCACAACCATCATTAGATTCAAACCAAACAACATCCTACGCCACAAAAATCACACTCCACAACCAACTAAACAAAACATGAGTATTATTCTCATTCAAATATTTCTCATGCAATGCATGAGGGAGCAAAGCAAAAGCCTTAAAAATTGGAGACAATCTCCTTCAAGCTCTTAACCATCTTTCGTGACAACACTCGAAATCATCGTCAACAACACCTTGCCACAACCATTGTTGTGGTTCATGGAGGAAAAAGAAGGCTAAGATGAGAGATCGAGAAAGAAAGGATCAATGAGTTGGAGAGAGAAAGAATATATTATTTTTTATTTTTTTTATCTTTTAATTTATTAATTATTGACAGCCATGTTATTGAACACATCATCACTTACATGTCACATTTAATCTGATGTGACACAACATATAGATAGCTGACGTGTCAAACTAACAATCAATAGACTTGGCAAACACTAGGGACATAAACCAATTTTTTTTTAAATATTATGGAGTAGAAATAAAGAAATTTTTTATCAGGATTAAAAATAAAATTCAAGTATATATCAGAAATTACTAACATGTTTTATCCTTTAAATTGAAGTATAAAAGTGTAAATCTCATCTCATGTTATTGTTTATTTCACTTCTTTTTAACTTTTTTCACTACAAACAAATAAGACTTAGTGTGTGAATGGAAGAAAGAAGAGACAAATTGAAAAGAAATAGTTAAATAAATAAAGAATGAATATAACCAATAATATAATTGTAAAGTAAAAAGAGTAACATACACTTAAAAATTTTACACTAAGCATTTACTTAGTATATGTGATTAACTATATGTATAAATATAGTTACCTGTGTCAAAAAGTAGTGAAGAGTAAGAACATGATTGTATACAAATTGATATGTAGTTAACATGGTTACATGCTCATAAGTTTATTAAAATGCCTATTAATCATTAACTTTGACTAACAAGTGATAATAGTAGTAACTGATTGTCATTCATGTTTAATTCCATATGTTAATATAATTAACTTTATTTCACAAGTGATTAATATTAAATAAATGTGGTTTATATAATTATCGATGTGTGTTTAATAGTGGTATGAGATTATTGAATTGTTTAATGGTGATTAACTTTGTCTCAAATAATTGATAATGTCATACGATTATTGAAATATTTAATAATGAATAATTGTGCCTCAAAAGTGGTTAATATTAATCACATAATGATAATTATACAATTAAATTCATTTTTCTTAACCACTTGTGAAATAAAAATTAGGTTCAATTACTTTATGGGTTCCTAAATTTTTAATTAAGTTCATGAATTTTATTTTTTAGTTGGATTCTTCAAGTTGTATTTCTTTCTTAATTAGATCCAACAATAACCTAATTAAGAAATAAATAGAAGTTTAGAACTCAACTAAAAAAATAATTCAAGAACCTTTTTAAATATGACAAATAGTTTAAGGACTACATTAAATAATTATCAACCACTACGGGTTAGTATTCTCACATATACAAGCTAGTACCCTCGCTTCTGCAGGTTCTCAACTTAGTAATCTTAAGTTTTTCAACCAATTTAAAATCTACAGGGGTAAAAATACTAGCTTACAAAGGTTCCTAATTTTTTAATTAGGTTCCTAGTTTTTTAATTAGATTCCTAAATTATATGTCATTTTAAAATAGGTCCCTGAACTTTTTTATTCTTTCAATTAGATATCTTAATTTGTATTTGGTTTTTTTAATTAGATCTAACTGAGACATAATTACAAAATAAATACAATTTTTTTTATTTCAATTAGATTCATGAACTTGTATTTAATTTTTAATTAGGATTCACATAAACCTAATTACAAATTAAATATAAATTTATGAATCTAATGAAAAAAATCAGAGACTTAATTAAAAATTTGGTAAAGTTCAGATACACACAGAATAATTAAACCTAAAATTAATCATATTTATACATAAGCTAAACCATGTGTCCAGATGGATAATGGATGGACATTTTCAGTAGAATGTTAATCATTACTCATTTGAATATAAAGAAAAATGATAATAAAAATAAGGTAGAAATGAGATACAAGTGAAATTAAAGGTATAATAATAATAATAATAATAATAATAATAATAATTCATTTTGTTTTCTATTAAATCTCGATTACTTTGAAAAAAAATTGAATATATGAGTACTTATTTTAAGAATTTAATTTTTATACACTATCATTATAATTTTTTTTACATTTTATATTAACCTATTTAAAATCACACTAAATTATAAGTTTTAAAAAAAGTCAGCAATTTAAAAGAATGATCCGAGACAAGTAGACAACGATGTGAATGTCATGATCCAACTAAATTCTTTATTAAAAGGAAATAAATTCTTCACAACACTTTTTATTATTTATTTATAACGGTTTATGGAAGAAAATTCATATTGTATCTTACTTTCTCCTCAAATTTAAGCAACAATTTCTTCTTCTTCTTTTAATTTTTTTTGCTTTAAATGTAACCAAATCTCAATTATATAAGCCTTATTTAATGAGACTCTCTTTAAAATATTCTTCATTGAATTTTTTTATATATATGATATCAACTTCTAATAAAAGAAAATTTTAAAAAATATATTTAATTTTTAATTAGAAATGACACGATTTAATAAATTTAACTAATTTTATTAATAAATTTACAATATGTCTTTTTTTAATAATCAAAACAGGAGGAAGTATATCTTTATTCTTGGGATCACTGAATATATCAACAATAATATGTTTTTCTTTATAATTTGTTATAATGTTAGTGTTGGGAAATCGAAGGATAAAATATTGGGGGAGATTTTTACTAATCAACTTGTTCATTTTACCTTCACATTTATACTCTCAACTTTCTTAGTTGCTATAAATGTATAGGACAAGGATTTAAATTTTTCTAATTACTGTAGGTACGATGAATAATGATTTAGGCTTTTCTGACAAAAAAAATCATTTACATAGCACAAGTTGTACGTGTCGACTGCCCACAACAACCCAGAGGGATGATTATTATAATTATGATAAGAGAAATACTAGTAATAGATTAACTTACACACTTATATATGTTAGAGAGAGTGTTGTAATACTCATTTTAAGATGATTATTTATCTTTTCCTAATTATCCTAATTTATTATTTTTTAATCAGGTTTTACTTGTACAAGAATGAGATATATACATGTAAATATCAGTGTAAAAAAAATCATTTCTTCCACATACGTAATACCTTTTATTGTTTAATATTTATAATAACTTCTTTTATTGAGAGTGTCATGTAATATTTTCAAACAACATCAAGAGAGATTAATATAGGAAAATAAAGAGAATAGTACTATTGTGTGTAATTCAACAAAGCTCAGTGGTTCAAGTGTAAGCTTTTCAATATATAAAGATATAAGGACTTGATTGTATAATAAATCAGTAATAAACTTATGATTTAAGCCCATGTCTTATACTATGGAGAGAAGAGAGATTATATATACATGATAGCTAACTTCTAACATACTCTTAACAGAATTATGAACTAACTTTTAACATAAATAAACTAACTTATATGTTAATTCCATGTTTCAGTCAACATTTGAAAACCATTTCAATTGACCCCCTGATTTTTGTGTTACTGCTATACTGGTCCTTAGAATAATATACTTTTATATTAAAATGTTAAAGTAAAAAATTGGTTGAGAAGATATTAACCGTTAGATTATTATAAACGGCACAAGGTGCAGCTATTTTTCAACTCTAGAGAATCTATATTCGCTTGATTATAGTTATAGTTTAATTAGTAACAATTTGAAATCAAAGTCCAATTAAGCTAGTGTTTTCAATTTAAAGCATAAAAGAATTTGTACGATGCAAAACTTTAGCTTGAATTAATCCCTATATATAATAATTTAGAGATTTTTTAGAACGTAAAAATTTAGTAAAGAATTATTCAAAAATTATAATTCTAAAAGATAAAAATATGTTTCGAGAATAATAATAATTCACGGTTATTAAATATTTTCAACTTAATTTATTTGATAGTGAAACATGTAAATGGTTTGTGCTGAAACTGAACTTTTTAATTCACAATAAAAGAAAAAAAAATTATAAGAAAATAAAATCAATTGAATTTCTTCTGCAAGTTAAAATCAGCTAATGCACTTAACTTTCATAAAAAAAACATCTCATTTAACTTCTTTAAAAATTGTGGTGCATGGTTGATTTTAACTTAAAATATATATATTTTATTTTATCCTTTCTCTTTCATTTTCCGTGTTTATGAAATCTTTTTATTCAAACACGGCCTAAGAGTGAAATGATGTAATTCTAGACTATTTGGCTGAGACAATTTCATGAACAAACTAATACAAAAATTTAATCTGTTTCGTAAAACTTCATAAATATTTATATTTTACATCTAACTGGACCAAGTGTAAACACGAGTCTCTAACTAGTAGTACGTAGAAGCCTGAAGTTAATAGATACAGTATTGATTGAAATAAGGTATCAAATTGGTTTTAAATTACTCTTGTGACTGCAGTCGCGGTTATGTTATAATGAGACAAAAAACTTTTACATTATGCGATCATGAAGTGTCAAAATATCTTCATGTTGTGGTCACAATTGTGATTGAACCGCAATTTAAAATCATGGGTATAAATAGAATATGCTAGAATGAATTATTTGATGAAAGATGCATAAAGTTAGTGTATGTTTGGTTTTCAGTTATGTTGGTCATGAAATAATTAATTTTGTCAACAGATCTGGATACTTGTTTTTATGTTTATTTTACTTTCATTTATTAGATTTATATTGAAATGGGTATCAGAACATTTATAAGTGCAAACTAACATTGCCTTAATGGTGATCTATTGCAGTGCTAAGAATGGTTTGTCTTCATAAACTAGTCAAACTAGACAGACTCACATATAGTATTCCCTCTGTTTGTCAACTGATGAAATTCCCTGCTTTACCTTCTGATTATTCATTATTGTGACCATAGCTAGGTGTGTGGCAATGCCATTACCATCTATATCTATATAGAAAACAAAATATTTATATAAAAGAGCAAGCAACTGTTATTACTATATATAATACAATCACACTGGGAGTAGCTAGTACCATCCAAGCAGCACCTGTAATCCTTTGGCTCTTCAAAAGTTCAATTATTATTATTTTATTAAAAAAGATACCTTATAATTTTTCTATGCATATACATATTATAACAGTAATAGATTTTGGTGTTATTGACATATTGCCATTAATTTCTTTAATTTGGACACTGATGATAAACAATCGTTGACTTTTTTAGTGAAGGAATTATGGGTGCTGCGTGTTGTATATATCCTCTGATATTTTGAGAGGGCACACAGCTCTTCATTTAATATATGCCAATAAATCAACCGACCTAGCAAGAGTGATCGAAGGAATGGATACTAAAGCAATAAATGTTTAAATAATCCTCACTTTGATGTCTTCTAATTAAGCTAAGAGGTCTCTCTCAACTTTTCTTGACTTTTGCACTCAATTCATGAAGTTTACAACACACTCTTCAAATCTAATATATATATTTCTTGTCAGAGGACAGCATCATTTATTCACTTTTCCCTAGTCCGATGCCTTTATATTGGCCAAATCTCTAACAATTGCCAAGACCGTACGGGAAATGGTTATATTATTTGCTTTACAGCATTGGAGATTCGTTAAAATATTATGCAAAAGTATGGTCTTCAAGTGTCTCGGCTCTACATCATAATTTCTTTTGATTCGAGTGAAACTCCGTACAGCTCTTAAGTCTCGAGTTTTTTATATATATATAACATAGGTTATGATGCAAATGCTAGTGGCTAAATATGATTAATTAAACTTTTAACAAAAATTAATAATCAACAGAAATGATAAATATTTCACACATATAACATGATAAAAAAAATTGTCTCGAGTCTACACTTTTAGTCCAAGTTATACGTTAGTAATCCATGTTAGCTTTCTTTAGAACGCAAGTGAAGAAATTAAAGACTTTTACAAAGCTAGGCACAAATAGTAAGATCCCAACTGTACTCAGTGCAAAGTTTATCACTGCGGGCCAGTTTGAGATATTTATCATGCACACAAAGACGTGCAAAGTTTTGGTTCTGAAATACCTGAAGTGGCTGTTCATCACGTTTTCCTCTTTACACAGTAAACTAGACAAGAGTATAAATTTCTGGATCCAGAAAACTGCCGCAAATTCAGTGGAAATCATTTCGTGAGTCTCGGTCTATGCAGTAAATAATAATAATGCTGGAATGCAACTACAATACTTTCACTACTAAAAAACACTTTTAAAATAGTTATCTATCATCTTTTATGACAGCTTTTAACCGTCTTTTGAATTTATTATCGTAAAAAATATTGATTTTTTATGAGAATTTTTAAACTGTTTTAAAATATTGATTTTTACATCATTTTTTTTAATTAGAAATCAACTTAGAATCTTAGGTTTTTTGTTTAAATAATGTTAAAAAATATTAGGATTTAAAAATAATTTTTTAAAAAATCGTCTCAGAATGTTAACTTTATAAGATGATAATAATTTTTTAAAATTCATCTTAGAATTATTTTAAAATAATTTTTTTAAAAATTGTCTTAGAAAATAAAGACTTTTAAAAAGGGTTTTGTAGAAATTAATGTTATTTTTTTAATGTTGATTTTGTTTTACAATTAAAACTCTGACATTTTTCCTTTCTAGGGCACAACATTCGTTGAATACTCACTATGTTGCCTTAAACACAAGAACAAGAAATTCAACATTACAAAATCCCAAAAACATAATAGTGTACTTGGTGGAAAATATAACTAATGAGAAACAACTTTCATAATAAAATAGAAATCTGAAATAATGGTGGAAGATTTTAATATAATTGATAACATGTTTACACTTTACATACATTTCTTAAAAAGTAATTTGATATAAACATAGAAATATAAAAAAAATTATTTGGTGAACATAAACGTGTAGTCCCAAAAATCAGCATTTGTGATTCGTGAATGTCTTATAAGCAATTTTTGAGAAAAATGAAAGATAAACAATTGAAATGACTCAAATTACCTTCTAGAACTAGGCTTGGGTCTTCCCCACATGAGAAACATACCTTCAAAAACGAGGACACCACAGAACCATGTGTTACAAATAAAAAAAAATCTTTGGTTAAAAATTTAAAGCATTTCCTTTTGAAATTAATTTCACAATAATGAAAAGAAACTTCCAAAATCTCATGAGCAACTTTGAAACAGAAAGTGATTTTTTCTTTCAAACATGTTGATTGTTGCATAGGCTCTCATCATTGCTTGATTGGTTGGCGGGCAGTAACTTGTGATTCTCCTACCCACTCAGTATTAATTAGGAAGTTCTTCTGTGTTGTCTAATTCACGGTTGGGTAATGTCCCTTCATTTGCATCGGCACTAAAAGCTTAAGTTTCAGATGTAGGAAGTACTCCTGCTTTGGAACTGGAGAGATACTTGACAGGCCAAGACTCATAATTTTCCACATTATGGTCAGACTGATATTCCGAATTAGCCTGATCATTGCTAGGTTGAAAATCATTACTATCTAGAGCATTTTTCACGTCAAGGGTCGCAACCACTTTATCTTCTTCAACAATAACCATCTTGATTTTGATGTGTATCTTCCTACTTCACCTACAAATAAAATTTGTTAGTTAAAGATGAATTTCAACCAGGAAATGTTTTCCACGTACATACATTAATACGATACTACAAATATTCAGCAAACAAGAGATCACTAGCCTATCACATATCAAAACTCCCATGCAAACTAGGCGATGTTTGTAGGACTTCTGACGAGCACGATGCACCACCTGCACATGCATAGTAAAGCTATTTGAATTGCTAAGAATTGTATCAAATTTGAAATCAACAATTCTATATTAAATATCAACGAATATGCACCGAACCACCGACTTATTGTTTACTGTGAAATGTGGTAAACAATCGCTAGTCTAATCGAGTTGCTTGCGAGATTGACTAGTGAATCTCAGGAGCATGTCAATTGTGTGTTTACGTTTAGATGTGAAGTTTTGAATGTTCATCATTGCAATGAGTTCATTGAGAGAATCGAAATGCTGGAAGTAAACTGATAAGGGAAAAGTAAATTGCAGAATTAAAAGGCTCGACGAGTTCATTCGATCGAATGAACCCTTTAAAAGACAGGAATTCTAAAGTGAAATGAAAAATGCATTGCATTCGAAATGTAAAGTTTACAGAAAACTTAAAATGGTTCACAAACATACATTCTCCTTGAGTACTCGTTTCTCTCTGCGCTGGGTACTTTGAGTATATAAGGATTTGTATAAATGATTTGCGACCTCGAAATCTGACTAACAACTGCTATATATAGATATTTAAAAATAAACCGCCCTAACGATCGAACATTATCCTAACGCCAAGTGTCCTGCTACGTACACCTTGCATGCACATAACTGCTCCTTAGAACGGTTATCCATATTGCTCGAAGTCGAACTGATTTTATGAAGTCTTGTCAAAAATTACGTTAAGTCCAGAAATTTTGCTGTATTGCCTTCGACTCGACCATACACCCGCTCGACTAGCCCAATGGTTCGAAGCCCTCCTTCTTGTCTTTTCGATTAGAACAGTATCTAACAAAATTCGAATTTAGAGCATATTTTTAGCTCATCAAAAATATGGGCTAACAAATTGCCCCCAAAAAATGTCTGCTTCGACTCGAGATCGAAGGAAGATGAGAAGTTGACATTTTTCCTCTTCTTCTACCAGTTTTCCTGAAACGGCGTCATGATCGCACGTTCACTGATAACCGTCGCCTCGATTTCCCACTACCCATCATTAATTCCACCTTTCTAGGCAGAGTGGGACGCGTGTCACGCTGGGGAGCTAAAAGGGAAATATGATGTGATTGATTTCTGACCCTTGATTCTTATTATATTGTTTTTTCCCTTTTTTAAAATGAAACCCCATAAATAGCGCCAGAAACTCCAGAAAACCCCTCAGCTTCTCTGCTTCCGAAACCTTTCTTCTTCTTCTTCGCTTCTGAAACCCTTCTTCTTCTTTGCATCCATTATCTCCGGCGAAGCTTTCTCATTTCCAGATACTCGTTATTCCTTTTATCATCAACCTCACCGCATTTCCGAACTTTGCCACTGTTCTTCGTGAACCCAAGCTCTCACTCACTGATTCCAACAACTACCAAACCCTTCGCGAGAAAATCATCCCTTTTCAAATTTCTTACAATGTCGCAAGGACAAACAGTTCCGTTTGCTGGGAAATGGCATCGTTTTACAGTCAGGACTGATGGAGAAAAGGTGGTTCCAGAACCACATGGTGACGCCGAACACACAGAAACCTGGGAATCGGAGGTGATGATCCCTTTCGCAGTGGAAAGAACAGTTTACGCTTTCGGTGGACCCCTGCCAGACCAAGAATCACTTTCGAGTGCAATGAACAAGGTATTTCCCTGCTACCCAACTTGCGAACCTAGGATTTTTGATAGTGAGCCCTACAATTTTAGTTGTTTAAGCAAACCCAACAAACTCTTTCGATCCGCCCCGTCAATAGCCCATAGGGATTACCTACCTTGGCTTGATAGAGTCGAACAAGCATATGAGGATTTCTGGAAGACATATGGCATTTTTTATTTGATACAATTCTCTCGATCTGGTCCTGAATATCGACCAGAAATGCTGATAGCAGCTATGCACTTTTTCGAGTCTTCCACCAACACCTTTCAGTTTAAATGTGGTATGATGACCCCCACTCTCTTAGACGTAGCCGCCCTCACAGGCCTTAGGCCTAGCGGAGAAACTTATGATCCCACTAAATCTAGTGATAATATCAAGCTAGTATATAAGGAGAACACCTTTTCCAAATATATAGCTGAACACAAAGGACCGGTCGAAGAGGAAGTCTCTGATGAAGAGCATGTAGCATTCTTGACCCTGTGGCTATCTCACTATGTCTTTTGCACAAAATCCTTGCAAGTAGCCAAAAGGTTTATTCCAATGGCACTACAAATTCATGAAGGTCAGAACTTTGGATTTGGACGCCTCTTGTTAGCAGTGCTATACGAATCGCTTGGTGAGGCATGCGATGATCTGAAGAAATCGAAGGATGGGTCTTCCTTCTTAGTGTCCGGGCCTATGTGGCTTCTCCAATTGTGGCTTAATGCCACTTTCGAACAAGAAATGGGATTAATAATCCCACAAGATTATGCTGAAGAAGTTGCGAATCGCTCGATCGAAGGCCAGAGAGCACTTCGATTAACACCCAAGACCTTAGATCAAAACCCACAAAAGCTGTTCCTAAAGTACATGAGGATTTTTCTGAGCTTTGACAAGTTTCTTCCCCAACATGCTCCATTCATTAGTCGAGAGGTTGGCCCAGCCTGGTTCACTGACTATTTTCCTGCTGTCGATCCAGACAATGAAGAAGAAGTGAATGAAATATGGTCATTTTACTTGAATCCACAGATCCTGTCTTGTCGTACAGGTGTTCAATCGAACTATTTAGGCCTGGTTGGATACCAGCCTAATTTGGTTTCAAGACAATTTGGCCTCTCGCAAATCCGTCCTAAAAGCTTGTTCGAAGATCCTCGAGACGTCATAAGAGGGGCCAATCTTTCGGAAAAGACTTTCAAGAAGTTTTTGAAGATTTCTCTTGATGAAAACTATAACCTGCATCCTTTTGAGTTCAATCATTCCCACTTCTGCACCATGGGGTTTGTTACCTGGTGGGAGAAATATTATTCGACCCGTTCAGTTGGAGACACTACTATCATGATCTCCAGACTTGAGAGTGGTTTTATACAACCAACGGTCGAAAATATCCGCTCAAACCTTCAAGCTCGAGGTATTAAATTACTTTTGACTTTCTAAATTGATACGTATTCTTGCCTTTTCTAACATTCTTATTTCAGGCAAAACAATCATGACGAAGAAAAGTGCTGAAACGTCTCGAGCTGATGTGAGACCCAAGAAACCCACTGGGGTGAAGATCCAAGAGTGGAAACAAGAAGAGAAGGTAACTCTTCTGAACTTATCTTTTATTCTTAACGTCTTGCCTCATATTTCTTTATTTTTTCAGAGTCAAAAGAAAGATGATAGCATTGATACTACCACTACTTCAAAACGTTCGAAGCATGCGGTCGTCGAATTAGACGAAGAGAAAGATGCAAGTTTTATTTCTAATGTCAATATTATAGCTTTCTTTCAAGTCTATATTCTAACAATTCTTTACTCTCGTAATGCAGGAAGAAGAGGAAAGACCTCTTATAAGAAAAAGAAAGTTACCTTCGACTTCGACCAAGTCTGCTGAACAAACAGAGACAGGCAATTCTCAGGCTCAAATGCCTAAGAAGAAAAAGAAAGTGAAACAAATCGAGCCTGAACCTTCTGTGGCTGTTGAGGGTGGTGAGCCAATCAAGAAGAAGAAGAAAAAGACCAAGTCTTCAAAAGAACAAGGTGACAATCATCCTGTTGACGTCCAACCACCTTCGACCGATATTGACGGTACTGAAGTAGAGACTACTCCTTCTATTGCTGAGATGGACAACCCTGTCGAGCCACCGAACTCACCACAAAAACAACCTGCCGTCGAGGTATCATCCTTTTAATGTGTTTTAAATCATAGCTTATACGAAACTATTTGTTAACCTTTTTCCATGATAATTCGAATCAGGTACAACAAAATGCTTCTGTAGAAGAAATACCCTCGCATGCTCGAACATCTCCCGCTCCTGAAACGGATGCAGTGAATGTTGAGGAACAGGGTGAAGGTCAAGGCATTGGACCCAGCAGTCCTCATGGATCGAGTCAGAAAAGTTCATCCGAAGAAAACTTTTTCGATGAAGAGGCCACAGAAGAGGCTGAAGCTGGAGGTTCGGACATTTTCCCGGCGTCTTCGACATCTAAGCTTTCCGCTAGCATAGGGATCGCAGAGGATACATTCATTCAAATGCAAGACGAAGACCCTGCTGCAGCCCTTCGACTCCTGCTGAACACCAGTCAAGCCAACACCTCAAGTGAAAAGATTCCTGGTGCTTCGTCCTCCTCTGATGCTGACATAACCTCTTCAGTACGCCAAGATTGCCTGCTCTTGAAGTTGTCAATGGAATACGCACGGGAAGACGTACTTAAATCCATTGAAGAGAACCCCTCTGCTGCTTTTGGACACCTGAATTTTTTGAAGAAATTGCACAACCCCCTTACCTCTGATGAGATTCTAGGCAAAGTTATCCAAATCGAGGCCATCATCGACCAGTTTGCAAGTGCCGTGCAGAAAAAACGCAAAAATAGCGCCAGACTGGATGCCCAGAAACAGGCACATATCCTTCTGCTCGAGAAAGCCCGAGCTGCTCAACATGAAGTCGAACGTCTCACCAAAGAGGCGAAAGAAGGATCTTCTGAGATCAAAGCCTGTGATGATAACATCTCCTCCTGGGAGGCAACTATTACAAATTTGCTGTCTCAGGTCGATGATCTAAGGCAGAAAATTGTAACAGAGCAGGCCAAACGCAAAGAACTCCAGGAGAAGGCCGCTGATTCGATTCAGAAGCTGGTTGCTGAAAAAGGGAGGGAAGGCCTGAAGGCCTTTAGCGCATCTCAAGCTGTAGCAGATGAGGCGAGAGCTATGGAGAGTGCTGACCAGGTCTTAACTAAAGAGATGGCCACCTTGAAGAAACTATATGAGGACTTGGTCATGCATTAGTAGAACTTATAATTTCTTTATTTCGAATTCTGTATTTCGATTCTACTTTTTATGTAATATTGACAAATGCCCTTTTGTGGCAATTTTACTGTTATCGCCATTTTTATGTTTCCAGTATTTTTCTTATTCTATGCTTATTTTAACTTCGAGCAGTGTTGGTTTATATTTTTTCAAATACTTACCATTTATGCTCAAAGTACGTTTCTGAGGGGTTAGCTCCTCTAACTTATAAGCACCATTCGAATAGATCTGAATTATTTTGAACGGTCCTTCCCAATTTGGGGACCATTTGCCCAAGGCTCGATCCTTACTATCCATGGGCAGGATAACCTTCCAAACTAAATCTCCAATATTAAAAGTTTTTGACTTCACTTTCTTATTATAAGCTTTAGCAACTCTTTCTTTTTGTTTAGTCAAAACTTCTAATGCTCTTAATCTCTCCTCATCTAAATCAACCAACTCATCTGACATCATTTTCCAATAATGGTCGATTGGAATATCCATTTGTTTTTGTACCCTGGCTGATTGCAAATGTATTTCGACCGGAAGTACAACATCATGCCCATAAGTTAGTCGAAATGGGGTAGTATTAGTTGATTCCTTAGGAGAATTTCTACATGCCCATAGAACTTGATCTAACGTTTTATTCCAATTTCTTGGCTTTTGGGCAATGTGTTTTTTAATCAAGTTAATTACAATCTTATTGGCTGCTTCGACCTGACCATTTGCTTGCGCGTAATATGGTGTTGAGGTTAATAATCGAAAGCCAGTTTTTTGGGCAAATTCTTGCATTTTTCGTCCAGTAAAAACTGAACCTTGATCAGTGGTAATTGTTTCGGGAATACCAAACCTATAAATAATATAATTTTGAATGAAACTAATTACTGCTTCCTGATCAACATTTGGCAAAGGGACTGCTTCGATCCATTTTGTAAAGTAATCGACACCAACTATGATATAACGCTGGTTCTTAGAAGAAGCAGGCTTGATTTCACCAATTAAGTCCAAAGCCCATCCTCTGAAAGGCCAAGGTTTGATTATGGAGTGTAACTCACTAGCAGGTACATGCTGTATCCCTGCATGCTTTTGGCATTCCTGACAGCCTTTAGCAAATTCTATACAGTCTTTTAACATCGAAGGCCAATATAAACCTTGTCGAAATAAAAGCCATTTCATTTTATGGCCTGCTTGATGTGATCCACAAGCCCCACTGTGAACATGGGAAACTGCCAAGTATGCTTCTGATTCACTTAGACATTTCAGCAACACTCCTTCTGCAGTCTTTTTAAACAAATCATTTCCCATAATCACGTAATTTAAAGCCCTATATTTGACCTTTCGAGCCACATTGCCTATTGGATTTTCCAAATATTCAATAATGGACTTTCTCCAATCATCATCTAACATATTGTCAATGGCCAAAATTTGAATTTTTTCCTGGAGATCATTCATGCTTTCATCTTCGTTATTTTGTGGTATACTTGCCCCCACAAGTTTTGGCATTGGCAATTTAGTGCTTAATGGCTCTGGTAATACCAGTTTATCTTTTATTTCGATCAACTGAGTTAACTTTTCCTTCGACATTTTGTACCCTGAAGCTATTTGGGCTAAATCATTTGCTTCTTGGTTTTCTTGTCGAGGTATATGCTCAATGTTAATATAATCGAAATGATTCAGAAGAGAACTTGCTATAACAAAATATTTTGCTAAGTGTTCATTAACACATTTGTATTCTTGTGTTAATTGCCTCAACACTAATTCTGAATCACCTCTTATATTAACATTTCTTGCCCCCAGGCTAATTAAAATTTCAAGGCCTGTAATTAAAGCCTCATACTCAGCCTCATTATTAGAACAAAGCCCTTTGATTTTATATTTGAATTTAGTTGGAACTTTATTGGGGGATATTATTAAAACTCCAATTCCAGTTCCATGTTTGTGTTTCGAACCATCGAAATACAAAATCCAAGGCTCTATACCTACATAGTCTTGCGGCATTTCGACCACTGAGTGATCTACAATAAAATCTGCCACAATTTGACCCTTAACAGATTTCAAAGGCTTGTACATTAAAGAATATTCTGTTAATGCTAAAGCCCATTTTCCAATTCTACTGTGTAAAATAGGTTTTGACAACATGTGCTTAATAATATCATAATGAGAATACACATAAACATCAACAGGCTTTATATATTGCTTAAGTTTTGCACAAGAGAAATACAGACAAAGACAAAGTTTTTCTATGGCAGTATATCTAGTTTCTGCATCATTTAGTACACGACTAAGATAATAAATTGCATGTTCTATGCCATCATCATCTTCCTGAGCCAACATGCTACCAATGGTCTTGTCAGACGCAGCAATATACAACTTCATAGTCTTATTTCGACTAGGAGGCATTAACACGGGAGGCTTGATCAGATATTCTTTAATTTCATCGAAAGCCTTTTGATGCTCTTCATTCCATTTGAATGGTTCATCTTTCTTGAGTCGAAGTAATGGCGAAAAAATTTGAGCTTTGCCACTTAGATTCGAAATGAATCGCCTCAAGAAATTGATTTTTCCTAGCAAAGACTGAAGCTGTTTTTTGGTCGAAGGAGGCTTCGTCTCAAGAATAGCCTTTGTCTTATTTTGATTTATCTCAATGCCTTTTTTATGCACCACAAAACCAAGGAAGTCTCCTGCATGCACACAAAAAGCACACTTTAATGGATTCATTTTTAATCCATGTTTCCTCATTCGTTCGAAAGATTGCCTAAGGTAATCCAAATGGCTATCTTCTGAGGAAGATTTGATGATTATATCATCAATATAAACTTGCATAAATGTGTCAATAAAATCATAAAACATGGAATTCATGGCCCTTTGATAAGTGGCCCCAGCATTTTTCAATCCAAAGGGCATAACCACCCATTCATAAGTGCCTAAAGCACCAGGGCATCGAAATGCTGTTTTCGACACATCACTTTCAGCAATAAATATTTGGTTATAACCAGAATAACCATCTAACATGCTTAAAAATTCGAAACCAGCTGCCGAATCTACCAACATTTCCGCTACTGGCATAGCATATTCATCTTTAGGTGTAGCATTATTTAAATCCCTAAAATCTATGCATACTCTAAGAGTTCCATTCTTTTTAATGACAGGGACTATATTTGCTAACCATTCGACATACCTGGCAGATCTGATGAATTTACACTTTAGCAGCCTTTCGATCTCTTCCTTAATTTTGGACATGATTTCTGGTGCGAATCTTCTGGGTAGTTGTTTTACTGGTCTTTTTCCTTCCTTAATCGGTAATCTCATTTCGACCATTTCTCTGCTTAACCCAGGCATTTCGTGGTAATCCCAAGCAAAACAATCTTTAAATTCTCTAAGAAGAGGCACCAGCTTTTCTTTTAGACTTGAGGTGATATTGGCACTGATATACGTTGGCCTTTTCATCGAGCCATCTCCAATGTCGATTTCCTCCAAAGGATCTTGAGCCTGCATCTTTGGCACCTCACTTACGGGGTTTTTCTCGAAACCCAGCGGCTCATCGTCATAAATGCAATCCAGTCTTCGATCCTTTGTTTCTTTGTTTTTATGATCTTCGATCTTGGCTTCAACTGCCATATTTTGTTGAGATTCAGCCTCAAAGGCCGTATTTAGTCTATTTTCGGCCATATAAGCCGTAATTCTGGCCCATGCAGTGGCCTCAGCCATATTAATCTTCATATATATTCCACCCAGTTGGTGGAATGACTCCATCTTCAGAGGGAACAGCATCAATTTCCTCCCTCTCCCATATAAACCCATAGGTAGGATGGAGTTTGACAGAATGGATAACATTGTCACTTGATTCGACAATAGCCTCCTTATCACCGCAAGGTGCTATGTTAGCCAACTTTTTGTCAAAGGTTTGTGCAGTAACATTATCGACCTCCGACTTATAGAAGCTTTGATCCGCCTCTATATTTTCAACAATCCCATCCTCCCTCCAGATAATGAGTTTCTGGTGAAGGGTAGATGGCACAGCCCCAACTCCATGGATCCATTCCCTTCCTAATAGCAAGTTAAAATTAGCCTTGGACTGTATCACCAGGAATAGAGTTGGTCGAACTATACTGCCTACAGCAACATCTACTTGAATGGCTCCCAAAGAATAGCCAGTTTTACCCTCATAATTCGAAAGCACAATGTTGTGGGCAGATAGATCAGTGTCGTGTTTCCCGATCTTGTAGAGCATAGATCGAGGCATTAAGTTGACAGCCGCTCCTCCATCAATGAGCACTTTGTTGATTCCAACATTCTCAACTTTTGCCCTGATGAAGAGAGGTTTGAGATGACTTTTCATCTGAAAATCTGGCTTTTCGAAATAAGCTAATTGCTCTTCCACACAGCCATTATTCATAACATAGTAACATACTGGCTTTGGGTCAGCCATATCAAAATGATCGAACTCGCTTTCGATCTCAGTAACTTCAGACTGGACATCATATTCAGATGGCAAGATAGATACCACACAAATGACATCAAAGTCTGGTTCAGAATCCAGTAGATCCTCATCCTCCATCTTATCTTCATCCACTGGAGGCAGGAGTCTCTCTTTTACTGGCCTCCTAGATACTTCTTTATACTGGCCCGTTTGCAGATTTTGTTGGGCCAATTTCTTCTGACGCTGGAACCTGCGCCATTGGGTCCTCGTCATAGGATTTTTTCCTTTGTAATTGTTCCTATAAGAGTACCTATTAGCCTCTTGTGGGCCAACTTGTTTCGTTCCACTCGAACCACCTACTTCCATGATCCCTTTGTTGAACCTTATGAGTCCCTGGTGCATCCATTTTTCGACCGGAACTGAATCGGGAGGAACGAAAGTATTCCTTCGACCAGACTTCTGATTAGTATTCGACTGCACCATAACTCTTTTGCCTTTATCGAAACGTTGGTTCTGCTTTGCCCCCTTGTTAACAACTTGGTATTTCTTGAGGCCCTCAGTAGCCTCCCTATCACATACTGCACTGCAGCGAGGGCAGAGCATCACAATCTTGTTTTCGAGTTTGCATCTGTTCAAGAAATCAATTAAATCCTCCTCAGCCTGAGGATACACAACCTTCATTTGTTCGTTGTAATCTTCTTCAGATATGTTCTGAACTTGCACATGGGACAACTCCATTGTTTCGACCATCATTATTTCTTGGGGCTCCGCATAGAGAGTTTCAGCAGCTTTGGATGTTTCAGCATTTTCCTGAACAACCTTTGGTTTCTCACCAAATTTGAGCCTCCCTTCGTCGAGAGCCTTTTGAACCAAATCCCTGAAAAGAACACAACGTGAGGTTTTATGGCCAAGGAAATTATGAAATTTACAATAACCCCTTTTCTTCTGTTGTTCGATTGGGGGTACTTTCAAGCCCTTAGGAACAACAATCTGGCCATCTGTGACTAATAAATCAAATATTTCATCACATTTAGTTATGTCAAATGTATAAGTTTTAGACACAAATTTATCATTTTTAGGTTCAACAGGGTTTTTTCCATTGGAAGGTCTAAGGAGTTTACAAACATAAGGAGGTCCAGGTTTTAATTCTGCTAAATCAACCTCATTGTCTTCGATATCTTCATAAATAATATCGAACTCCTGGTCACTGTCATTGGTTTCGACATATGCAACCTTTTCCTTCTTGTGGAATTTAGAATTTCTAGCCTTTTCAGCCTTCAATCGTTCGAGTTGTCGAACTCTATCAGCCAATTGAGCCATATCCCTTAAATACTGGGTATCTAATTTCTTTCTGATCGAATAGTCTAGGCCACCAGCAGCCATTTCGACTAATTCATGTTCAGGGACTTGGGTGAAACACCTTGCCTTTAAGAGTCTGAATCTGTTCAAATAATCATCAATTGATTCAGGTGCCTTGCGTCGAACGCTGGCTAACTCTTTAAGGCTGATCTTAGACTGTCCCATATAAAATTGCTCATGGAAAATCCTTTCCAATTGGTTCCAATTATGTATGGAATGAGGAGGAAGGGTTGTAAACCATGTAAAAGCATTTTTAGTCAAGGAATTAGGGAAAAATTTCATTCTTAAATTTTCATTATTAGCCAAATCCCCTGCCTCGACCAAATATCTAGCAATGTGTTCGACAGTGGACTCATTTGTCTCTCCTGCAAACTTAGTCAACTTAGGGATTTTCACACCCCTTGGTAATTCTGTCTGTAACACATACTCAGATAATGGAGACACAAAATTAGGCCTGTGTAAGCCTAAGTTCAAACCATTCTGCACCAAAATCGTTTCGACCATTTGGGCAAGGTTATTCTGCCTATCGAAACGGTTTTGTTGAATATTCCCTATTACTTCATCAGCATTTTGGTTTCTATTTACCAATACTATACCAGGGTTTGGTTCGACCTGTTGGACTGGTGGCTCTATGCGTGCCACTGGTTGTGGTGCTTGAGCCATTTGCATCCCTGGGTTGTTAGGCATTTGTATCTCTTGGACAGGCGCCTGTATTTGGATCTGTCGAATTGGTGGTTGCTGTATGGGTGGTGCCCCAAAAAAGTCAGCAATTCGACTTATTTGATTTGTTAACATTTGGTAACTGTCATTTGTATTTTGAATTAAGGGGTTAATGACAGTTCCTATTTGTTGGGTTAACATGTTAACCATATCATGGTTACTTTCATCCATTTGTTGTCTGAGTGACAACACGGATGTATTGGTTAAATGTTGAGGAATTACCCTACCTTGATTGCCCGCTACAGACCCTGATGGAGAGGACATATTAAGATTCTCTATATTTGGTTGAGAATTTTGCAATCCTGCCATTAAAGATGTAGGCATGCCATATAGAGGGTTTTGAAGCGGTCGAAAGGGACTTCCACTGGGATTCCCTAAACTAGGGTTATTCCATGGGGCAAGAGCAGAAGCTGACGTGGTCGAACTTGCCAACGTCATGTTGGTCATGGGAGAAGTTACCCCTGTCTGATTCATAACCGTCGAAGCGGTCGAACTTATCGTGCCAATAGTTTGGTCAGGAATTGCTCCTACGCCAGAATTTACATTGGCATTACTAACAGATGTCTGCGTTGGTTGCCCCTCCATATTTGGAAGGTCATTGTTTCGATTACTTGGGGGTGGTCTAGCCATCCTTGTACGACTTTTGAATTCTGTTAAGTGTGGAACAGATTTCCCACTTCTTAAATGCATACAAGATCAAAACAATTAAGAATGCAATAAACCAACTGCACTCAATAAAACTTTAATAATAATTTAAAGCCAAAACGCACAATTGACTAGTCCCACTGGGCGTGCCAATTTGTTTACTGTGAAATGTGGTAAACAATCGCTAGTCTAATCGAGTTGCTTGCGAGATCGACTAGTGAATCTCAGGAGCATGTCAATTGTGTGTTTACGTTTAGATGTGAAGTTTTGAATGTTCATCATTGCAATGAGTTCATTGAGAGAATCGAAATGCTGGAAGTAAACTGATAAGAGAAAAGTAAATTGCAGAATTAAAAGGCTCGACGAGTTCATTCGATCGAATGAACCCTTTAAAAGACAGGAATTCTAAAGTGAAATGAAAAATGCATTGCATTCGAAATGTAAAGTTTACAGAAAACTTAAAATGGTTCACAAACATACATTCTCCTTGAGTACTCGTTTCTCTCTGCGCTGGGTACTTTGAGTATATAAGGATTTGTATAAATGATTTGCGACCTCGAAATCTGACTAACAACTGCTATATATAGATATTTAAAAATAAACCGCCCTAACGGTCGAACATTATCCTAACGCCAAGTGTCCTGCTACGTACACCTTGCATGCACATAACTGCTCCTTAGAACGGTTATCCATATTGCTCGAAGTCGAACTGATTTTATGAAGTCTTGTCAAAAATTACGCTAAGTCCAGAAATTTTGCTGTATTGCCTTCGACTCGACCATACACCCGCTCGACTAGCCCAATGGTTCGAAGTCCTCCTTCTTGTCTTTTCGATTCGAACAGTATCTAACAAAATTCGAATTTAGAGCATATTTTTAGCTCATCAAAAATATGGGCTAACACTTATAGTACAAAAAGATGTTTATAATGTCTAACATATTATGATGCAGTATCATCCAGTTCCCAGTAAGAGTGTATATACAACAACCATACAGATAAAAATACAATATCAGCAAGTAGCCTAATCTTTATTTGCTTGTATGTTTAGGATAGTAATAAACACCTATTTGGTTTCTGTATCTTCTGTTTCCATTTTCATTAAATGTAGAAAATATCAACAAAATTAATATTAGTGGGTTCAAGAGAAAATTTTACATTCAAATTTTCTAAATTGGATTCGAAATGGGAAAAATAAACTTCGTGCCTCTTGCTCTTTGTTGGTTTTATTTCCTCTTGTTGTTGACAAAAATTGAATGGATACAAATTTAAGGAAATTATAATTGAACGTGTTTCCTAAAATCAAATATACCATAAACCAACAGAAGTTATTAACAAATTGAAAATTTTAACATAGACTAAGATGCATAATCCGATCTATACATGTATCATGTATGTCAAAATGATACCAAAACAACCAACAACTTTCTAGTTTTAGATCATACCATCCACACACAAGAACAAATTATGGGATGAAACCAAAAGTTCAAAAAACAAAATGTGCATGCTGATGGGAGACACCAACAAAAATTTTAAAAAATAAAACACTCAAAGCATTAACAAAATTTAAAGGAAATGAGAAACTTCAATGATTCTTTGCTAGTTTACCATATTTTAATATAAACATGATGTCTTACATGGAAAATGTCCTGTAAGCATAATATTTTTAAATGATAAAAATATGTTTTTATTTACTTCATTAATGCCATCGCTAGCTCCACCTACCATGTGACTAAATAAATCAAAGTAAATATCAGTATCAATGGAATTTTATACCGAGTTCACAAAATATAATATATTCATTGTTAGTTTCACTACTAAAAAAATGAGTTTTAACATCGTCCTATTAACATCGGTTATTTGAAAACCGATGTCGTTAAGCACTTACAACATCGGTTTTCAAATAACAGATGTTAAAACTGAATTTAGTATGATTTTAACATCGGTTATTTGAAAAACGATGTTGTAAGTGTTTAACCACATCAGTTTTCAAATAACCGATGTTAAATTAACATCAGTTATTTAAAAACTGATGTCGTTAAGCACTTACAACATCGGTTTTCAAATAACCGATGTTAAAATCATACTAAATTCAGTTTTAACATCTGTTATTTGAAAACTGATGTTGTAAGTGCTTAACGACATCAGTTTTCAAATAACTGATGTTAATATAATTTTTTAAATTATTTATATATTTTAAAAAAAATCATATATTGCGTTATTAATTATATTTTAATTAAAAAAATATAATAATTAATAAACAATAATAAATTCAAAAGGTAAACATTTAAAAATTAAACTAAATTTTTAAAATGAATTTCGTAATTTTAATTTTATTATTTCATGATTATCATTTAAATATAACACATATTTATATAAATTATTTGATATTAGTTAATTTGAAAAAAAAATTGTTTTTAATAATAGAGTTTAACTTTTATAGAATTTTTATAGAATGTTAGTAAAAATAATTATATAGTAAAAAAATTAAAATTTATTATTAATATATTATTATTTAATTATTATATTTGAAACAAAATGATATTTTTATTATTTTTAAACAAATTTTTCAGAACAAAAATAAAATTATTTTCATGAGACATGGAAATTATGTTTTAAGTCTTTAAATATAGAGTTAATTATAATCCACATGTAATTTATTTTTATTATATTTGTCATTTTTTTATTATTTTTAACTTCATTTGTTAATTATGTGAATTTTTTGTTAATAAATTTTATAAAAAAATTATTTAGGAAAGAAGAAACAAAGAAAAAAAATTATATTTAAATAGTGATGAATATTTTTTGTCAAAAGTTATTTTAATACTCAATTAAATATTTTTTTTTTAGATTTACTTAATAAAACTTTAAATTTTAATTCACGAACTAAGTTTGAAAACATGAATAACATATTTGGTCTGGTAACCACGACACACTCAAATTTAGTATGATTATCATTTATGAAATGATTATCACCGAGTTCTTATCATAAAAAAGTCATCCTTATTCATATTTAATATTGTATTAAAACTTAAATTTAAAATCACTAGTTAAATTAAAACAATCTTATTAATTGATTTATATACTTAGTAGCAAACAAAAATTGTTACAATTTTTTTATAATATCAATTAATTGAAAAATATTTTGATATAATTTTTAATATAATTATTACAGAAATTTACGATACTATAACTTACTGTAAAAAAAGTCATAAAATGTATGCATACATTATTTATTTGATTAAAACGTATTTTTCGTTCTTCTAGTTTTTAAAAACTATAGTTTAGTAAAGGTATATCCTAATAAACATTAACAATTTTAGGACAAAATGAATCATAAGATAAATTCATTTTCTCTCTCGTGTGAGGATGGAAGAAAGTGACTATCATATATATATATATATATATATATATATATATATATATATATATATATATACACGTCAATCAATTAATGAGTTAAAAAATAATAAAGTAAAAACACAAGATAATGAATCTTAATAATTTTCAGAGTAATTTTTAAAGAATAAAACAAATTATTTAATCACATTTCTCAAAAAATTTGAATGACATAAAGAAAATCTCGTATTGTATTAAGAATACAAATAATAAAATTTAATGATGCTATTTTAATAATGTAAAATAATTTAATTTTATTATTTAACCATAAATTAATATTGATATGATTTCTAAAATAATTTAAAATTCATATACCATATAAAATTATGTACACAGCAAATGCATAGTAAATTTTCTAAATCATAATAGTTTTAGAAAAAGTGTATTAGATAGTACCAACACTCCAAGGTACATCCACGCATCTATATAAACTCCGAGTTCATGATTTTTGTTTTTTTATTATTTAATTTATTGATTTATTGCTAGCTGCGTGAAGTGCACCTAACTAACGGGTTGATATGAATTTTATTAAACTTGGGGAATATACTATTGGGATTTGAAATGTTAAAAATGCTTATTTGATATTTGAAATTAATCATAAAATTGAAATTAGATTTATTAATTTAAATTTATATAGTTGAAACTTGAAAGTCTTTAAAAATCAAAATTATAATTTAATATCACGATTTTATCAATTAATAAAAAAATATTAATTTTAATTATCTAGCTGAAAGTCTTTAAAATCAAAGTTATAATTTAATATCATGATTTATCAAATAATAAAATAATTTTTTCACGTTCTTTCTAATTCTTACTTATGTTTGTTTCAGATTATCAAGAATTGATTTTGAAGAAATATATATTACATTAAAAATTCTTGTAAACATTTTACTAATTTTTAAAAAGTTTTTAAAATTTAAAAAAGGTTATCCTATATTAGGTTCAGTTGGGTCTACGTTAAATAAGACCCGAAACCAATTATAAAAATCATGGTGTCCAATTTTTGTCAAACCAAATTCTTAAATTGGGCCTATACGTCATTTCTCCTGTAAAACCCTAAACCCTCAAATTGGTCCCACAATTACTCCCACAATTACTGCAAGAACTCAGGTGTGTATTCGCTGCTCTCTCACAATTGCCGCCATAGAACAACCTTCTTCAAGCCAACATTCCATATCCAAGAAAAGAAAAACCACCGCTTCCTTCCAGTTACGCTCTTCCGATACGCAGTTTCCCGACACTACCGTCTCGCCGGAAGCTTCCGTCAGTTCTACCGGCACGGTTGTTTCCGGCGATTTTTGCTCCGATCGCTCTTGCTGCAGCTCCAGCCACTTTAAGGACCTCCACTCCGTGCCGTCAGATCTGCAGGTTCGCTCCTCGAAATTCTGAATTATTATTATGAATTGTTAATTTACTTTCGTAATTTTCCGAGTTATAACCTGTCCAAATTTTCCTGTTTAATTTCTTTATATCTATTTATTTATTGATATTCCTCGCCGATTAATGCAGACCAAGGGTTTCCAAACGGTAGAGGACTCAACCAACCGCTACTTCAAACCGTTCAGGTTTTTATTCTACTTATTTTTTGTTCGAGTTCTTTCTCATGTACGCGCACACGATCAATCTTCTAACGAAACGTTGCCACCGAAACACTGCGTATACATACATTTATTTTATTTTATTTTATTTATTTATTTGCTTCGGTTTTGGTTGTTCAGTGAAAGTAGAGTAAATAATGTCATTTGTAGATAGAAAAAAAAAGGTCAATATCCTATTATAATTATAATTTGACATATACGTGATATGGTGCAGTAAAAAAATATACACAATATTTTTTTTTTGGTGCTGATATATATGATGCTGATATATTCTTTAGTTCTTTGAAAAAGTGTGGCACTTGCGTACATATTTACAAAATCTTTTATGGAAGTCTATCCTGTAAAAATCACATCTTGAGTTTTTTATTGCTTAATTAATGTAAAAAGTCACATCTTTAGTTTTCTTTATTTAATAAAATCTATTTGACTTAACTATCAAGCACGATCAACTAGCATGACACATAATTTCTCATTTTAACGAGTGATTTCAAGCAAAATTATCTTCCAAAGATACACGTAGGAAATTTATATTTAACTCTGACGAAAAATAATTTACTTAGAATTACATTAATATTTAAATTATTAGTGAAAATAAACTTCTTTAATTTATTGTTATAACAATTTAAATAAAAAACTTTCTTGCTTGTTAACATGAGATTAAGTAATTTATTGAATATGTTATTTTATTTATCACGAAATAAATATTTTCTTATGAAATAAAATAAGAATTTTTTTCTTCTTCTTAATTTCTTCAAAAGAATGGTCAACCATCAATCTCAGCCAAAGATGTGTGGGATTTTATAGTTCTTGGACACTAATCGAAATATTATGTTAGCCACGTAAGTAAGAGTTTGGGTGCAAACAACACTGTATCATTTCCGCCATATTATCCTTTATTCTTCTTCAAAGTTTGAGTGTAGCATTCATATTGATATCTGTTTTTCGGAATGATGATTGATGTAGGTGTTCATTCAGTTATTTATTTGATTCTTGCTTTCATTTTGGATCGTGTTGCTCATCATCACAGGTACAAATGTTTGTTACCAATGAATATTTTTATTACGTGTTCACTGCCATTAATGACAATTGATATATGCTATATAAATTGTGTTCATGATAAGTGAACCTTAGATTCCCGTTTGATATTGGATGCAATGATTCTTGCGGATAGTTTGCATTAATCATTGTATTTAATCTTGAATTGTCCGTTTGGACAGTTTGGGGAGACTGATATTTTTATGGTAGATTCATGTGTTAAGGTTAAAATTATTTTGTTTAATTTGATGAAATTTCGGTAATGCATTTCTAGTTGTTCTCTGGGTGCATACTTGATTATCGGAAAATTAATTTCACCGATTTCATGTTGTGTACTTGGAGACCAATGCGAAATGCTGCCAAAATTTTGTCAAATTTAACAAAATAGAATTAACCCTGATGTATGAAGCTACCATAAAAGACGGTCTTCCCAAATGGGATAGGGACACACCTATAATAAAAAAGTGAAATTTTCATGCATCGAATAACTTTGAGAGTATGACCGAGTTATTACTTAGATGGATCGAAGTTGGATGAATGAAAGTCGCATCAGCCCAGAATATGAGGAAGGCGTCGAGCAATTCTTACAATTTGCTTCAGAAAGAGGTCAACCGGATGAAGATGGAAAATATTATTGTCCTTGCATCAATTGTTTGAATGGAAGACGACAAATACTGGATGACATACGAGAGCATCTGTTGTGTGATGGAATTAAGAGGAATTATACGACGTGGATATGGCATGGTGAAATGACAGACATGCAGAGTGGGCAACAATCCGAACCGTTTGATGTAGAAATGGGAGATCGCTTGGAGGATATGATTCGTGACCTTGGACAAGAGTCTTTTCAGCAAGCACATGCCCCTATGTATGATACATTACAAACTGATTCAAAGAAACCTTTGTATCCGGGGTGCAAGAATTCGTTGACGCTGTTGTCGGCAGTTTTAAGTCTGGTTAATATCAAAGCCAGATATGGGTGGAGTGACAAAAGCTTTAGTTCACTGCTTCAAGTAGTGCACGACATGCTTCCAGAGGAAAACACATTGCCTAAAAGTTACTATCAAGCAAAGAAAATATTGTGTCCCATGGGTATGGAGTATCAGAAGATTCATGCTTGCCCGAATGATTGCATATTATACAGACATCAATTTCAAGAAATGTCGAAATGCCCTAGGTGTGGGGTATCACGGTACAAACTCAAGGATGATGAGGAGTGTAGTAGTGATGAAAACTCAAACAAGGGCCCCCCAGCGAAGGTGTTGTGGTATCTTCCGATCATTCCAAGGTTTAAGCGTATGTTTGCTAATGGAGACGACGCAAAAGACCTTACATGGCATGCAAATGAGAGAAACTGTGATGGAATGCTTCGTCATCCGGCTGATTCCTTGCAATGGAAGAAGATAGACCGTTTGTATCCGGATTTTGGCAAAGAGGCAAGAAATCTTAGGCTTGGACTAGCCACTGATGGAATGAATCCATATGGCAGTTTAAGCACGCAACACAGTTCGTGGCCAGTTTTGCTAGTGATTTACAATTTGCCTCCTTGGTTGTGTATGAAACGAAAATACATGATGTTGTCTATGATGATAACGGGCCCAAGACAGCCAGGAAATGACATCGATGTTTATCTCAATCCCTTGATTGAAGACCTTACAAAGTTGTGGGACGAAGGAGTTTTAGTGTTTGATGGGTTTCGAAATGAGACATTTAATTTACGTGCAATGCTTTTTTGTACCATTAATAATTTTCCAGCATATGGGAATTTGAGCGGTTACAGTGTTAAAGGCCATCGTGCATGCCCCATCTGTGAAGAAGACACAAGCTACATACAACTGAAACATGGAAGAAAAACAGTTTACACTAGGCATCGACGTTTTCTTAAACCTCATCATCCTTACCGACGATTGAAAAAAGCATTTAATGGAAGTCAAGAGCATGAAAATGCACCGGTACCGTTGACTGGTGACCAGATTTTCCAGCGGGTTCAACACCTAAATACAATATTTGGAAAGGTCCAAAAGAAAGACAAAAATAAGACTTGCATATGGAAGAAAAGGTCGATTTTGTTTGATCTTCCGTACTGGGTTGATCTAGATGTTAGACATTGTATTGATGTTATGCATGTGGAGAAAAATGTATGTGATAGTCTCATTGGGACGCTCCTTAACATTCACGGCAAGACAAAAGATGGTTTGAATACTCGTCAAGATCTAGCTGAGATGGGTATTCGAGCGTCGTTACATCCAAGGTCTGATGGTAGAAAAATATACTTGCCTCCAGCTTGTCATACTTTGTCCAGAAAGGAAAAGTTCAGTTTTTGTCAATGCCTACGACGGGTCAAAGTTCCACAAGGATACTCTTCAAATATTAAGAGCCTTGTGCATTTGAAGGATCTTAAGTTGGTAGGCTTAAAGTCTCATGATTGTCACGTCTTGATGCAACAATTGTTATCGGTGGCCATACGAGACATTTTGCCTAACAAAGTCAGGCTTGCCATAACTCGGCTGTGCTTTTTCTTCAATTCTATATGTAGCAAAGTTCTTGATCCTGTGAAGTTAGACGAACTGGAAAATGAGGCTGCTATTATATTGTGTGAGTTGGAGATGTATTTTCCGCCTGCATTCTTTGACATCATGGTTCACTTAATTATTCATCTAGTCAGAGAAATCAAATGTTGTGGTCCTGTTTATTTGCGGTGGATGTATCCGGTTGAGCGATACATGAAGATCTTAAAAGGGTATACCAAAAATCTACACCGTCCTGAAGCATCTATTGTTGAAAGGTACATTGCAGAAGAAGCCATTGAATTTTGTTCAGAGTACATTGAAAAAGCTAAACCTGTTGGGCTTCCCGAGTCTCGGCATGACGAAAGAGTAAGAGGTAAGGGTTCAAGAGGACTGCATGTCATCACTCCAAGTGTAGAAGATTTGCAACAAGCTCACTTGTATGTGTTGAATAATAGTAATGAAGTTTTGCCATACATAGTTCGTCATGAAAATTTAGTCAAACAAAGTAATCCAAAAATGTCGAAGAACTCAGTGTTGAAAAAACATAACAAGACTTTCCTAGATTGGTTTAAACACACAATCTTGGCTGATGATAATGCTTCTGAAATGTTGAGAAAGCTAGCAGATGGACCTAAAAGAAATGTTATAACTTGGCAAGGATATGATATAAACAAGTATTCCTTCTATACAAAAGCACAAGACCAAAAAAGTACAATGCAAAACAGTGGGGTTACCCTAAGGGCTGAATCTCAACACTTCGCTAGTGTACATGATGACAATCCTTGTGTAGCTTTCATCCCTTACTTTGGTTTCATTGAAGAAATTTGGGAGCTTAACTATGTCAAATTCACTGTCTGTGTTTTCAAATGTAAGTGGGTTGACAGTAATACCGGTGTGCGGACCGATGATGTGGGATTTACGTTGGTGGATCTTAACAAACTCGCATACCAGAATGATCCTTTCATTATGGCAGAACAAGCGAAACAAGTATTTTATGTCGAAGACCCTTGTGATCAAAGGTGGTCAGTGGTTTTACATGGAAAAACAATAGGTGTCAATGTTGAAGATGATTATTCATACATTGATACTTATGTTAGTCCTTTGTCCACACAATTGTCACCTAATGTCATCGGAGAAGAAACTGACGATGTTCATGCTAATCGTAATGATCACGATGAAGGAGAATTAATTAACATCGTCTAATGTAATTTTTTTTTATTTTGTACTTAATTTCAATTCATTTAATTACATTCATACGCATTTATTTTTTATAACATATTGAATTAATGTTTTTTTTTTCACAGCCAAATGGCTACACAGTCAAACTCTCATCCGCCTCCTCCTCCTTCTACTGGTGTAACATCGCATTCGTCGTCACCACCATTGAAGCGGACTAGAAAGGCCTCACGCCTAAGATTATTGGCGACTAGACTAGTTGGGGCAGAGAGACCCCTTGTCCATGTGGATCCTGTTACTGGCAAAGCAGACGGTCCCCACAGCAAGAAATTTAGAACATATTTAGGGATCGTTGCTCGTGATAAGGTGGATGTCACATACGAAAATTGGAAGCATGTCCCTATTACTCAGAAGGATTTGATATGGGAGGATATTCAGGTATCATGTATTATTTCATGTTCCATATTGTTTGTTAGCCAAATATTTGAATTTAGTATTAATAAAACCTAATTTACTCTTTGTTAGGCTGAATTTGATATCCCTGAAGCATCTGATTTAAGGACAAAAAAGAAAATACTTCAGACTGTGGGGGAGCGGTGGAGACAGTTTAAGTCTGATTTGACGTCGAAATGGGCACTTGCAGCTGACAAGGATAGTGTTGATGACACTGTATGCAAAATGTACGGCATTAGCAAGGAGAAATGGACCCAATTTTGCCAGAGCCGTAGAGACCCTTCATGGGAGGTAACTAATTTGGGATTTTCATTTTTTTAACTTTAAATGAACTTATTATAATACATTGTAATCATGAGTTTCATTAATGTTTCATTTTTACAGAATGTTCGAAAAAAAGCACAAGCTGTCCAAAAACAAAACACTGCCCCTCACGTGATGTCTCGTGGGGGTTATGAATATTTAGAAAAAAAGTTGATGGATGAGAAGAGAAAGAAAAAACTAGAGGAAGCAACTCAATCCGGAAGCACTGACACCGTCATTGATCCTCCATCTCCCATCAAACGACACGTGAAGTGGAAGCTAGCCCGCACCAAGAAAACTGGTGACATGACATCTGAAGCAGCAAAGGAAATTGTTGACAAGATTGTAAGTCACTTTCAATTCATAATTGTAATTATTTTTTTTATTGTGTGATTAAGTATAGAATAAATGTGTTCTTCACAGGATGCGCTTGAGGAGCAGGCCTCACAGGGTTCCTTTGTTACCCATGGATGTTATGATATACTGACTGCTGCCATTGGGCGACCAGAACACCCTGGTCGTGTGCGTGCTGTAGGAGCCGGTATAACCATCAAACAATACTTTGGATCAGCTTCAAGGACCTCCTCCATTGCTCCCGAATACCTGCAACAGTTGACGCAACAAATCAAGGACCAACTAGAGGATTCAATCACAGAAAAAGTCACTCGACGGCTAATGTTATCCCTCAGCCAAATGCAATCACAGGGACTCGCACTGCCTCCTGAACCTGATGTTGGTCCTTCAGCTGCTCGTGTCAGCACAAAGGAGAGTTGTGTTGATCCCTCAGGGAACGATCTAGACACCGGTGACTCATACAAATGTGGGTTGTATATTGAAGAATATCTTTCTCGCCTGGTTGCCCTGGGAAGAGTTTATGAGGGATCTACAACAATTCACAACATTCCTTTGCTGCATGATCAAGTTAAGGTTGGTGTTGAGGAGATTAGAGATGTAGATGCTCCCATTCCTGTACCCACTAAAGAGGTTAAGGTCGTGGGACAGGCTCTTAACACATTCCTTGCTTGGCCGACACATCTAGTCAAGCGTTTATCAGAACAGGTATTTTAGTGTCATTAAATGCTTATTTTTCCAATTAAAATGTTTACTGTGATTAAATTATGTCAATTAATTATGTTGGATAAACAGGGAGCTGTGAGACCCGCGAAACCTGCAGATAGGCCGGATGATGAGGTCGATGATCCGCTATATCTAATGACATTGACCATTCCACAACTTTTTCTGAAGCCATTGCAGGTTATGTGGGATACTACCTTGTTTGGCCTATTTAATGAAAACTTTCCCTTGTACATAAAGCATGAAGATCTGTCTGAAATTGCACATGGTGGTCAATGTCTCAGCATATCTGTTATACAGTTGTGGATTCTGTAAGTCAATTTAGATTATTGTTAGTTACCTAATTTATTGTTTTACCTTCATGCATAATTTACTTTGTGTTAACAATAATAGGCATATGACTGAGACAAGTATGCGAGCTGGGAATATCGATGTGTATGGATTCCTCGAGCCACAGTCTATCCAGAGATCTGGCCAATCACAATTTGAATCAGAAAATTACATTAAGAACTGGATGCAAAATTCAAAACGAGATGTGTACCTAGGAGCCTACTTGAATGGGTAACTTAAACTCAACAAATGAATTTAAATAATGTATAATAGTATAATAACATATATTGGTCTCCACTGCAGTGCACATTGGCAAATGGTCGTCATTTTGCCTAAGGAAAATGTTGTCATTTGGTTTTGTTCGTTGCATAATAAGCCAGACAACTACCTCAAAGGCATAATTAATAGGTCAGTGTTGTTTTTTAATATATTTGCATTAGCATTAGTCAGGTAAATCAAAATTTTAAATGTACAATAAGAATCTATGTTTGTATTCAATAGTGCTTTGAAAGGACTTGACGATACTCAACAAAGTAAATCCAAGACTCCTGCTAGGTGGATTGTTGTTAAAGTAAGTTATTTAAACAATATGTTTTCACTTATATTTTAGTATTGTGTAGACTAATTTGTACTGAACGTTGCATATCTAAATTTCATAATGTATTTAGTGTAATAGACAAAAAGGAAGCACTGAGTGTGGGTATTACGTCATGCATTGGATGTCAACTATAATCTTAGAAAATTTCCAGAATAATTGGGAAATGGTAATTTTTAATTCACCAAATTTCATATTATTATGATTGCTAATATATTATTAACTTATGTTTTATTATATCATGCAGTATTTCACTGATCCTAGACCATTGGAACCAGAAAGATTGAAGGCGCTTCGCAACCAGTGGGCAAAGTACTATTTGAAAGTGAAAAATGAAACTTAGGATGTTTAGACAATCTTGTAATTGTAGTTTATATTTACTTACTTAATTTACAATTCATGTTTCAACATTAAATATGTTTTAAATTCATAGTAATTAGTAAATTTCTTATTGAATTTTCTGGTAAAAACTGTTTCAAAACAGAATGAAAATTATATGTTGTGTGGTCTGATTTTAAAATTTGCAGGTTATTTTTGGGATTTATTGAAAAAACAGACATCATGTTAAAAATAAATTTCTAAAACAACATCGGTCTTTAAAAAAACTGATGTGAAATGTTACTTACAACATCAGTTTTTTTAAAAACTGATGTTAAATGTCACTTACCTCAACATTTTTTAACATCGGTTTTTAAAAAACCGATGTTACATGTCACTAACAACATCAGTTTTTTTAAAAATCGATGTTGATTTATAGATTTATAACTTTTTTTTCTTCATAATTCATATCATATAACATCGCCTATTTAAATAACCGATGTTAAATATCACTTACAACATCAGATTTTTAAAAAACTGATGTGAAATGTTACTTACAACATCAGTTTTTAAAAAACCGATGTCACATGTCACATTTAACATTGGTTATTTAAAAAACCGATGTTAAATGTCACTTACAACATCAGTTTTTTAAAAAACCGATGTTGATTTATAGATTTGTAATTTTTTTTCCATAATTCGTATCATATAACATCGCCTATTTAAAAAACCGATGTTAAATGTCACTTACAACATCAGTTTTTTAAAAAACCGATGTTAATTTATAGATTTATAATTTTTTTTTTCATAATTCGTATCATATAACATCGCTTATTTAAATAACCGATGTTGTATTTATTAGTTAACATCGGTTTTGAAAAACCGATGTTAATGATACTACTTTCCACATCGGTACTTTCAACATCAATTAATAACTGATGTTGAAAGTCTTAAATAATCGATGTTAAAACCTTATTTTCTAGTAGTGTTTATAGCGAGTTCACAAAATATAATATCTTCATTGAAAGTTTACAAAAAAAATTGTTTTTTTTTTTTACTTTTACTTTTAAAGCATGGCCTATGCAAAACTCTACAATTTTTTTCCTCTAGCTCTGCTATTGCTTATAAACAACTTGTTTTATCACTCCTTATGTATAGCCTGAGACCAGAGTTATTATACATATTTTCATTTGAATTGCTCATTTTTTTTAGTTACAATGCTACATTGACCATATTCATTTTGGGCACTCCACTATTATGTTTGGTTGTTCCTTGACTGTAGCATTCTCTTAATATACATAGTCTAGATTCAAACTTTGTAAACCCAAGGAAGTTGTAGGTCTAAAAGACTATATCTAGAGTTCAAAGTTCACACAATTTGGTATATGAAACACAATATTTGGATGGTGAAAAATTCAAAATCATTCCCTTATTATTTGATTAATGATTTTTTCTTTATAAGGGATCCAGGATACAAGTTAACAAAGCTTAGTTACAAACCTGAATTGTTGTAATTAACAATAACCAATCAGGAGGATTGCACCCTAAAAATTTGTAAATATCAATTTATTAAATACAATATGTGTTGACAACAAGCATCGATGAATATACTAGATAAAGTAAATTGAGAAAATTGTATCCTAATTTATAAACAGAGGAAGCAACAAGTAGGAAATATCTCAAATGCAGGATATGTCTAATGCACACATAGTACATCAAACAAACACAAAGAACTATTGCACAGTAAAACAAATGAGATCAAACTATTTCTGTATTGAGATACATATTTCGAAGAAAACATACCACGATGACAAGCCCAATAGATAGTAGGGGAGAGTTTTGAGATTTAGATTGGATAGATGCAACAAATGGTATACTTCCACCATCATCACCTAATCGACGCGAGTTCGGAACCAATGCCACCACCGACAGCGTTGAGGACAAGGAAGCCCTGGAGACCAGTGTAGTTGTCTGCGAGTTTCCGGATACAACCCAAACATAGATCTACGATCTCTTTACCAACTAAAATTTGGGAAAATCAAAATTAGGTCAGAGAAATTGAAAAGCGTGGATTTCTAGTGGTGAGAGAAAACAACAAGAAGAAGAAGCTTTGACGTGATGACAGTTCTAATAAAATTGGTGTTAAGTATCTTATTTCAATAACGGTTTTAACCAAAATCATCTTCAAACAGATAATTTTCACAAGACTGTCTTTGAAAATTTACAATTATTTATAAAAATATCACTGTATTTTTTAAGACATTAGTTTTATAGAATCATCTTTGTTCTCATGTCGTAGAATAACATTTTTATAGTAGTGTGTAACATGCATATGGGGTATCACTGAGTAAAAGAAAGTTCTCCACTTTGCAGTTTGCACCCATATATACACAAAATAATAAGAACAAGTTATGTGTGGAAGTGGATCTTACACCATGCAACAACTTATGCCACATAGTAAACTAAGAACGATTGGCATGAACCGAACAAATTAAAGCGTTGTCCCGCAAATAACTTTTCACTCAACATATTTAGAAAAAATCCCATGTCTTGTCATATATATATATATATATATATATATATATATCCAACTAATTAAGTTAAAATACTGCAGTGGTCATATAATTTCCCATCCATACTAATTTTGCTCAATTTATAAAATGTTGCTTTCGATATATAATTAATTTTCTCACTATATACATACATAACTTTCATGCACGCATGTATGGTTAATTATCCTACATGGCTAGCTTTTAACACGTGATAACGTGCTTTTGACATCTTATTGTAACCAGAACCAAATTACTATAGCTTCCATAGGGCATGTAACAACAATTCAGTGCCAAAATCACGTACCTAACCAGCAGTTAGGTCACACATCATATCAGTTTACAGTAGATGATAGCAAATTAAAACTGGAAAACTTTTGTTTCAAAATAAATTTTTCCATATACATCCAACATCAACAACAAAGATTAGTTTGATCGGTTATATATGTGGTCCCCTTTAACGTTGCTAAAACTACTAACATTAGTTACTATCAGACAATGATGACGTAGGACAACCATTATACGATACCAATCTTAGTTTTGAGACAAATAAGATGCACTCTCTACAAGAATCTCATCCCAATAAAGGAGGAATATATGTATAAATGCTGAAGGGGGATGCAACCATACGGGGGCCTAACACTCATCGCTGATTTTGGTGCATCACATTCATATAGTCCTTCCCTAGCTAGCTAATTGCTTATATATTGTGCATTTCATGCTACAAAAATTGGAAATAAAAAAGACAAGGGTGTGAAGAGGGTCGAGAGAGACGAATATGAGAAGGCAAATAAAGGAGGGGACAAGAATATATGCGCCTAGCTTATTGCACACTTTGAAAAGCTAGGTCAATGGCCTAACCACGAATGCGCTTGGATAATCCACTTTGCATTCCTTTGCGGTTGGTCTAAATTGGCCAATCAAAGGGAAAACCTTTATAAAATTATCAATTAATGTGTATTTTTTTAAAGTATAGAATTTGAAACCTTAAATGCTAGCTAGTTAGCTAGATCTCATTATGCTCGTTCTATGTTTATGGATCGTTTACTTAAGCATGGATTTATAATTATTAAACTTTTTAAGGAAGAAAGGCAATGGATTCTCTTGTATGGGTCAAACTAATTGTTCAGCAAAGGTTGAGTTTTGGGTTTTGACCATGCTAGTGCTATTTTTTTTTATTCCTTTGGCTTTACGCGCTTCACCAATCGAAATGAAAGTGTGCAATAACAGGACTAACACATAGACCACGCAATATATAGGTCTGTCCTGAAATTAAATATTATGGCTATTTACTTAGGGTTTTGTAATTAACATGACACGTATTACAAAATATAGTATTATTCATCTTAATTACTTAAAAAATATTAATCTTTTTATATTTTAAAAATATCAAATGCTTTTATTTTAATAATGTTTATGTTTTAATTTTTTAACATGTGCCATAAGAGACACGTATTATCCTAAAGTTAATTGCAAAGCATGCACGGACCGAAAAGGAAACTAAAGATGCATTGATTCCATTTATGCATTACTACTTAACTATGGATGGTGGAGATATAATTTTGGAAGCGTGACTTTAATTAAGCTAATTTTAACCCTCTTAAAGCAGCACTTGCGACGCTAGCTTAGATCCCAAGATAAGAAAAATCATCATTAATAACTAACTTCTAACATGGGAAATATGAGGGAGATTGCAGATTGGAATATCTGTTTGTGGCATCATGACATGCAAAACCCGCGCTTTTTAAAACTTAGATTGATGTCTACGTAATGCGACAGTTTTTGCCTCCATTTAATCCAATGAGCGGTTACCACTTACCAAAGAAATTTTTAATTTAAGTAAAACATCTAATAGGATCGAGAATTGGAATCCCTGGCCTGAATTGTAACTTTATGCTTTTAGCGCACCTTATGGCTGCTTACATAATCAACTTTTGGGCTTTTAGACTTATTACACGTAGCATCCCTCCGTTTTAGAATTAGAATCATTACTTTTAACCTCCTCTCTCAAACATTGTTAATATTCCGTTAGTTATTTAAAAAAAATTGATAAGGTCCAATTAAAATAAACTGAGATCATAACTAAATAAGTGGAAAAAAAATCTAAAGATAATAACTTGAACCAGCAATAGCGAAGAAATACAACTATCTCTCTCTCTTGCTCGGTCTCGTTTACTCTCACGCTAAGTAAATTTGTTTCTGTTTATTTTTATTTTTAGCATGTTTTAATTAAACTGCATTAATATTTAAATCTTCTAGAATAAAAATGAGAAGTTATTTTAATTGCACTGATAGTTTTTACATAATGAATATGAGTAAGAATCAAGAAGTATAAAATTTGACATTTATCTATTTTTAACATATTTTAATTTGATTAGATGGATATTATATTTGTAATGTTAATATGCTTTCATGTTAGATAATATTTAATTAATTAATTGCATAATACGAAATTGGCAATAGGTGTTATCTTTTATAGTTAGTTGCTTGTAATGGTTTGTTTGTAAATTATATTGAATATGTTTCCATATTAAACTCATAGAAGCAAACACTCAATAAATTTAATATTTGATTTATAGATATTTTGTTTATTTGAATAGAATAGTTGCACATTGTTGTTACCTTTGGTGGCGGGTTGTTTTGATGATATCTTATATAGTTGCCAATTTCATCAAAACATTTCTAGTTGACTTTGGTTGTAGAATCTTTTCCTATTAACTTAAATTTGATCTCTTAAGAAGTAACAACATGTGGTATCATTCTTCTTCTGCGTTTATATAGAAAATATATTGTTCAATATATAATAGTGTTTATCTATTAGCAGATTCTCAATATCTTATTTAGTTTTTATGAACCTTTGAATATCTCACAATTTAATTCAATTTAATTTTTTTGGTTAGTTCTCAATTTAACATGTGTTTGAAAAATTATTTTCACTCAACTCAATCATATAAACTTCAATATTTGATTTAGTTTCTATGCACCATTAAATATGTCACGTTTCAATTTCATTATATTCTTTAAGTCAAACCTATATTAAACATGTGTTTGAAAAACCTTCTCTCTCAAGTCTCAACTCATATGGCATATGAATGACTTGCTTCATTATTTTTTCCATCATAAATTCATCACAATCCACCAAAACATTTGTATAGGAAATGTTTGTATTTACAACAAACGAGTACAAATATCCTAATGTTTATAACTTTAGACCTAATAATCATAACAAGAGTGAAGTATGATCATAGTATGTAGGAAAATGTTTATAAAATACAATGGCAAAAGAGAAATCAAAATTTGATACACAAATACATTTTAGATTATATATTTAACAAAGTGGCTAAATGTGTAACAAAACATGAGAATGTTATAACTGATAACGTAACTGAACTAAGATTATAACATATGCTTTAAGAATATGTTATTTTGATTTAGAATTTAATTATCTACCGATTTCAATTTTCAAATTTTGAAAATTATAATTTGAGTTTTAATAATTTTTAAAAGAAATAACTTGATATTACGTTTATATATCTTTAGAGTAAATTACACATATATTTTTTAAGGTTTAAAAAAATTACACATATCTCATTTCTTTTTTATAAAATCTACACATATCTCGTTTATATATCTTTCTTCTATTTTTAAAACTTATACAAATCCCATAAATATTGCCTAAACATTTGACCGCAACAAGTCATGTGCATTGACATTTTTTATTAAAAAATGTTAAAATATATTTTTCATTCTTATAAATATGAAAGTGCTTGAAATTCATCATTGTAAATTTTTTTATCTATTTTTTATATTCGTAAAATTTAAATATTACTTTTTGTCGGAAGCTAGGTTTAGATAAATCTACACTTATATGTATTTTGTTATAAAAAGTGTCGGATTTTTCAATTTTTTACGTATCTTTTTTAGCCCTTTTGTATATCAAAATTATCTTGAATTGTTATTATTGAATACTTACACGACATTTATGGGATTTGTATAAAATTTCAAAAACAAAAGAAAAATGTGTGTAATTTTCTCAAACCTTAAAAGAAATATATATAATTTTTTTAAACCTGATAAGACATATAGGTAATTTTCTTAAATCTTAGGAGAAACATGTGTATATTTTTTAAAAGGAGGAAAGATAAGTGTAATTTAATCAAAAATATGTTTAAGTACATGTAATGTAATAATTTCATAAATACATAAAAAAATATAAATATAAAAAAATATAGTATATTTGTTAACTAATATGGTGAGACATAATTGACAAATAACTTTATCCTTTAATTATGTGGTAAAAAAATAATCTTTCACTCTCAAGCCAAAAATATCCCAAGGTAAAAAATAATAACATCATATATTTGTAAGAAAAAATTGTGTATAAGTTAAATTCAGATTAAATTAGATCAATTTTTAGAATAAAATCCCAATCAGATTCAATTTAATAAAAAAATCAGTTTCAGATTTTTTTTATTTTCAATTTTTTAAATCTTTTTTTTTAATTTTTATTAGATTAGATTATTGTACATACTATCACATAAAAAAGGGAAATAAAAAATCATGGTAATTTCATTTTCTTTCTCCTTCCGTGCCCATTACTTCTTTGTTTGGCTTTTGAAGTTTGAACAGTATTTGCCTATTTGGTTTGCCGCTCCAAATCCCAATACACTCACTGTTGGTGACTCATAAAGGCACCGTCTTTGGATTCTCTTCCACTTCGTCTCTGCGACGCAAAAATGGGTCGAAAACGAGCTTCCAAAAACAGCGACAGGGTTCAAGCGTTGGTACGTGGAAGCTACGATCATGTCTCTGGACTATTCTTATGCTTCTCTATTCATCACGCTTTTCTCTAATGATCATTGATTTTCTGTTTTCCTTTTGTTGAACGTTTCGAAAGTTTCTCTGTATCTGTGTCATGCTTGTTTGCTTGCTTGGTTTCACTGTGTTCCTATTATCGCTGTATTTTTATGGGAAATTTTTTATTTTTTTTATTTTTATAGCCTTTGGTGTTGGCTGCATGCATACACTTAAGGCTTTGGTTGGGTAAGGGTTTTATATTTTTGAATAGATGGATGGATATTGGTGAAATCGTGTGATTAGGAGGAAAAATGTAAGCTTGCAATATGTACTTGATTGCATTTGTGGGTGTGATATGCCAAGTTTATCACTTTTTGTACTTTCTACGGTGAAAAGTTGATTTTTTTCTCTTTACCTTTTCGAGAAAAAATATTTTATGGTCTAATATCACCACGGGTTCATGGTTCTGGTCAATCTTCACATGTCTTAAGAAAAATAGTTAATAAAATTTGTTAGGGTGTCACTGTGATAACTAACAGATGATGGTGATCATACAATAATTTCTCCCTTTTGGAGGCTGTTTCCAAAGAAACGTTATCAACTACAGGGTGTTCTTTTAGGTGCATGTGTGTCAAGACAAGTGTTTGATGTTATTTTAACTTTCATCGTGCGTATTTTACAAGTATGTTATTTGCTCACCACTGAATTTTTTTATTTTTGTTGAAGCCTACTGTTGTGGAACCACAGCCTTCCAATGGAAACATACAACTGCCAAGGGCACTAGAATCTCAGCTTGAAATCCCACTCCCTGGGCTTACCTCACCGAAGCATCCAAATTTGTTGGTGGGTAGAGCGGAAATGCGTCATGCAAAAAGCCCGGCGCAGGAGCAAGTGAACCAAGACCATGGGCATCAAAAGAAGCCTCCTACACCTGCTAAGAAAAAAATCAAATTCTGTGGTGCATCTGTGAGGCGATCAGAACGCATTAAAAGTTCAGTTGTCAATCACCCTAACACCAATTGTTACATTGAAGTCGTTGAGGATTTAACTGTTAGTGATGGTGAGAAAGATGAAGCAGATACTCAACTGGAGCAGGTATTGTTGGCAGAGCCAGAGATGGAGTTCGAGCTGCCGCTGGAGCACGAGCACGAGTCCGAGCCAGAGCTGGCAGATAATTTGGGAGAGAAGAAGAGTTGGAAAGAAAAAGTTGACTGTGCCTTGCAAAGAATAGAAGCTCTTGATAAGACAGTAGAATTGTTGAAATCCAAGGTATTTTACAAGTTTGTATTCAAGACTCCGTGTGGTTGTTATTTTTCCTGTGATTTGTTGCTTGTCTCATTGATTTACATGCTGAACATGTAACAGGTAGATGAGAATATTGCCTTTTGTGAAGCCCCGTCTATGGCATCTATAAGTTACAAGAGCATGTATATTGACTCACAGAAGAAGGTTTTATTTTTTTCCAATTTAATTTTCTAATACATCTTTTAAGCTTTATCCTCTTTGTTTTTGGTATGATATTCATCTATATTTTTTTATGTTGTTTATTGCCTCACATATATATGCAGATTGAAGCTTTAACAGTTGAAAATCAACGACTAAATGGAAAGCTGGAAAATGCTCTTGGCAAAATTGAAGCGGTATGTTTCAACATTAATATTCCTCCTCCATTTTGATTCTTATTATGGCATAAGGCCTTTTTATTCGATATCATAATCTATCTCTGGCAAAACTCCTGTTTTTCCTCTTCTTTATCATTGGTTATCATTATTGTTGATCATTTGAAGAAATATCTTTTTACACGAACGATTATCTTGTGTTTCTTTCATTAAACTGTTGCCTCTAGTTTTGGATCAAGAACCCTACTTGAGATGGATAAACATTTCGCAAAATGGTTCTTGTGGTTGCGACAACAATACAATGATTTCTTTTTGTCCTGTAATGTACCTCTGACTAACTATCCTTGATGACTCTACATTGTAGTACGAAAAAGAGATCCGTGTTTTAGTGGATGTATTGGATAAAACGAAGGATGCTGTTAAGGATACTATGATTACAAATGTGGCAAAAACTATAGAAGCCGCTGTTAATGTATCAACTCAAGCAATGCAAATCCACAATGCGTGCTCTGCTTCTGCAGTTAAGAGAAAGAGAAATGAAAACTGAAGTAGGAAGCTAATGCTGCACGACTTATTCTTATGTATTGTAAAAAGTAGACACTTGACACCTAATGTGCTTGACCAGCTGACCTTGAGCCTGTGGTGCTTTTTAACCTTTTTTGCATGGATTTCTGCTTGTTAATGTGGTCATTTTAAATTCTCTGATTTTCATGTGTCTCTAGTTTTACCTGATGGTGCATAAAATTCATACATTCTGTTTTTGCGTTTTGTTTTTGTAGTATTGTTAAGTATTAATAGGAGAAAGAAATAGTTAGGCTTTAATGTTTTAAATCCTTAGATATGTTATGATAAATGGTTGTTCTGTCATCGTTGCTATGTCACTCTCTAGATAAGAAGCAGAACGCGCCATCACCTACAGCCCTTACCACTAGATCCCTCATGCTTTTCTTGACATAAGGTTATTGCTAAATCTGAACCACCTCCATCTTGTTTATAACTCAATGATGATCTAGCCCAAGGTTTATGGGGTGGTGTAAAATGTAAATATGCCAAAATTAGTCGAGTTCTTTGGGCTCAAGTTTACCTAAGTATGGATAAATAGAAGGTGAAAAAAAATGGCAGCATGTATGGAGCACATGTCGCTGCTGAGCATGTCTGTTCACCATCCGGGAATTAAGAGTGCCCGAAGAAGTGCGTTTTTGGTTCAATATGTTTGCGTGGAATAATTATTTAAGAGTTCAACACCTATATATTGAGTTTTACACCTTGATTCAATTATAAATTAAAAATTATTGTATGAATTATTTTAAGATAATTATTTAAAAAGTCAACAAATTTATCATATATTATAGATTATGATTGGATGATAGTAAAAAATTTATTATTATTTAATTGTCCATTTTTAATTCTTTATAGGAATATCTTTTCAATTAGGAAACTTTTATTAAAATCAAGGTGTGGAAGTATCGGTAACATTAAATGCTATTCTTTTTTTTTTAAAAAAAAAAAGAAAAATCACTCTTGAATCCTTAACTAAACCTATTTTGGAAAACAGTAAAAATAGAAAGCCATCAATTTAATTCCTAAAATTAGCATTGCCAATCAATTTAGTATTTAATGTATTGAAAAACGAAAATTGTCCTTTTTTTAATAGAATAAGCAGTTTTGTTTTACTTTTCTAATATATTTGTATACATATAAAAAAAAATAGACAATGGCATGAGTGTGTTGCAACAATTCACAATGCCAAATTTTGTTACCTTTACCTTCTCTCTTCAGCAAGCTTTTCCTCTTCACCTTCTTCAATGAAATCAATGCTCTCTTCATCCACAAGAGAATTGAAGAATTTTTATACCATATCAGAAATTTGAGAGGTAAAGCATGATATAGGCTTAAAGTGGCCACACATAATAGAGTCCAAAGCATGAAGGGAATATACACATGTTTATCCTATCAATCGGTTTATATACCAATCCAGAAACAACCATTTGCTGCCTAACTAACAGTTCCATTTGTTTCTTGCTGTCAAGTGACTACTCAGGTATTTACAATTCACAAACCACTTATGATTATGTGATAATTCATTTGCCATCACTTTTAAATAAAGAAGAACCCCCCCATATGCCAAACTCGAAGAAGTCCTCAAAACCAAAAAAACAAAGAACATATTTATGTAAATAGTTATATTTATTAGCTAGAGAAGGATGTTGGATTCATATTCCTTAATTTCAATTATCACATTATTACAAGCATAAATGTATTATTTATGAACAGTGATGGACACTATATTATATTAGATGAGAAAAGAATTTATTTTTGGCGGAAATAAGAGGAATTTTAGCAGCAGCATCATTACAAGGGGTGTTATGATGGTGCCTAATATTATAGTTTTCTCCTCACCATCAAGTGAAACACAAAACTTGCTGATATCGTTCATGGGTGTTTTTGGTTCTCCATTCTGAGTTTACTCTTCTCCATCATCAATCGAAGCAGAAAACTTGCAGATATGGTTCCTGCGTGTGTGTGTTGGTTCTCCATTTTCGTCTTCGTCGCCATCTCCATCCCTTGTCTCTTCTGGAATTGTTGGCGGCGGAGACGAGAAGTCTAAGTACATTCCCTGAAGAGCATGCTCATATGACTCATCAGAGAGATCTTGTGAGGCAAGTTGGTGGTACTCCACAAGCTGATGAAGACATTGATTTTCTCTGACCAGATTTGCATTTTCATTGGCCAGTCTGGACTTCTCAGCAAGAAGTGCTTCCAGCTGAAGCCTCACCTGCAGCCACCAAAGCCCCCACCCACAAAGATTAGTTTGTGCTATATCTAACACATTTTCTAATATTAGTTAAATTTATTGAAAACTACAAAATCACAAGTCACGTTCATTAAATAAGAAGAACCATAATTCAATAAATTTCAACCAAACGTGTGTGTGTTTTAGAATGTGTTGCCTAATTAATCATAGCAATGGCATGGTTTATAAGATAATTCCCTTTACCAGATCATCTTCTTCAGGTCTAACTCCTTTTGCAAATCCATCACGCAGTCTCCTGTTCTCCTCTTCAAGTAAACCACACCTTTCTTGCATAAAACAGAGATCTGATTTAATGGACTTCAATTCTCTTGCTAGTGAGGCCGCTTTCGTTGCCATTGAAACTGCAAGCTGGAATGTGCAAATAAATAACAATTAGCATGAAACTTCATCAAACCAACTCACTAATAGTTAGTAGAAAGAAACACCTACATTTTTAGCTTTCTTGATGTTCGTATCCATCATTTTTTTCCCATTCTCCTCCTTTTGTGAGTCAACAGCATTCTCTTCAGAGACATCATTAGGGTCAAATTTCCTTTTCATTCCTTGCTTTGACTCCTCCTCCTCTTTCTGTTTCTCCCCCGAATCCTCTTTGTTTTCCACCTTATCATATTTGCTGTGGAATATGTCAGTTAATGTGGGTGGATTCGCCAATTCCCTAGCACCCTGGAAAAAAAAACAGCTAGAATTTTAATAACAAGGGGTCTTCATTTAATTGTAGTAATCTTTAAAACCTACAGTAACAAAAATCATCAAATGTCACATCTATTAAATTCAAAATTCGATTTAACTGGGCTAGCAAACTCTAAAATCCAATCAACATTAAGTTAGTCAAAACCAATGAAATTAGAGTCAGATATTTTATATTTTTAAGTAATATCTCATATTCAAGTCCTACTTCACAAAACCAATAAATACTTAAATCAAAAGAAACTATATTTGTCCAAATTAGTAGTTGTAGACATACATGAAGGGCATTGTCCAAATTATTGGACAACAGAGAGAGTGTGTGGGCAACTGAGTCAAACCCTCTCATCAGCAACATAGAATCTTCCTTCAACCGGTTGTTGCCTTGTTCATTCTATACATGTAAAAAAGAAATAAAACAAATTAGACTAAGTAATTAATCTAAAATCTTGGCGAATCAATTCAAAATTGAAAGGAAAAAAAAAAATTGATTGTACAAGGTAGTAGCGGAGGACACTAACCGTAGGAGAGTGAGTTGAGGTTTCGGATTGACGAGCATCGAGGAGCGCGTCGATCCTGCTCCTGAGAGTGCTCCAGAAACGTTTATCAGAGGAAGGGCTGAAAAGAGGAGAAGAAAAATAACCCATCACGCGCATCCCCTCCTGTCACCACAAAAAAAAAAAAAAAAAAACACTTCAGATAATATAAAGAAAAAAAAAGACAATTAGCCACGTTTAAGGTTAAGAGAGGCAAGAAACCTGGCTGTTGTTGTGGAGGTCGAGAGGAGAAGGCGGTGTCTCCAACGAGGTTGTCATTCGATCGCGTTATGGCAGTGCTTGGAAGGGAAGAGAAAGAGAGAAAGAGAGAAAGGTAAGGAAGCTTTGCTTAGCTTAACGGCTAGTTTGAAAAAGGTTCTTTGAAAAGGGTAATACGAGGATTTTATTTAAATAGATAGATGGGTCTATAGTTCACGTTAACGTTCGGAAATGTTAGCTTCTTTGGAGTTTTTAATGCGAAGATTAAAACTTAAAAGCGTGACAGCTTTCAACGCGCGGGGCCTATATGTTTTTTGACTTCCCCACACAGTAATTAATGTTTATTAGATTGGCTTTAGATTGGTAAGTAATTAATGATTTAATCTAAAAGTGTAGTTTAGTTTACTTCCCATTTTTGGGAGTATGTAAAGAACAGAGAATTAATATATAATGTACTAAGCTTTTTTTATGATTGATAATGTGATAATCTTAATGTAATAGAAAAAGAAAGAAACATTTAAAAAGAAAAAACAGAAAAAAAAGTCATAAATATAATTTGATCTTTAATTAAACTACTTCTTTTCTTTCTTTTTATGTATCTATTTTAAAAGATAATAAATAAATTAATAAATGTTATTAATGTTTTTTATATTAAAACATTTTAATTTCCTGATATGATATTTATTATTTTTCTTATTTATAATAAATGTATACGTTTTTTTAAAAAATAAATTTAAATAAATAACAATTTTTTTCTCATTGCATCATTAAAAAAAAATTGGTTCAAAGGGATGGATAATAAATGCCTCATAACCATTTTTTAACATGCGGTTTGATTTCATCTGAGTTGATTTCAATATAATATCGATTTCAAACTAAATCAAATTGATCTTTTTTGCATATTGATTTGGTTTAATATAGTGAATTTTTTTAAAATTTTATTTACTTTTATATGGCTTTCAAATTTATTTTCAACTTGATAATAATTAATCTAATAATTAATTGAGTCATAGTCAATCCATAAAATGACATTTACAAATCCATGGTAACAAAGATAGAAAGGCCACGGTTGTGATGATAATTACATTACAAACCTCTCATTAAAAAAAAGGACAATAAAAATATCCAGTCAATTATGAATATATTGAACGTCATAGATTCATAATTTAATATAACTAAAATACTCAACACATATAAAATCACATTTACTATTATTATGAAAATTTCAAAATAATGTTACAAATTATAAATCAATATAAGTATATTAAATTTTTAAAACTAAAATCTGGTTGGTGTTTTCAAGGCTTTCGAAACTTAACTAAAAATCACCCCTTAAATAATCAAATTTAGTTTTAAGTTGTTGGCATAAAAGTATTGTCACATATACTGAACACATTTTTATCGTTTTAGGCATATCTTAGTCGTGTTTAACTAAAAGCTTATTTTGTGAGTTATCTTTTGGGCTTCACTTAAATTAACAATATTGAGAAGAAAAAAAACAGCAATGTAAAATAGGTATTTTAGAATAGAAATTAAAAACACTTTAAGATTCATTGTTGATGGTTTTCTTTTTGGGGGGCAACAATACTTCTCTTCTTCATCTGTCTATTGTCTTCATGTGTTTCTGCGCTTCTCTTAAAGCTTATGCAATGATCATTTTCATGGAAGACTAAAGGCTTTTGAGAGTTTATATGATTGACAAAAACCGTCTAAGTTATTTATAATTAAAATTAATAATTATTGTAAATATAAAAATTAATAATCATTGATGAATTAACAAATGATAAAGACTTCCGAAAATTTTCAACAATTAACGATAACTAAACCTTTAATAAATTCCATTAAATTTTTTCCACTAATTTATCAACAAGTTGACCGTTGATAAATTTGGTCGTCCAATATAGATCAATTTATTGAAAGTTGGAGTATCAGATGACTTTTAATTATCCTCAATAGCTTTTAACAGTCAGTTAAAAAAATTAGTGGTAATTGTAATTGCTTATAAGTGTTTTTTCATAAATTTAACAATTTTGCATTTAAATTTCTATTAGAAAATACTTTTACTCAAACCATAACTCATAAGGGAGATGCTAGGTGCACCCAGCAATATTGCTGGTGCACCCAGCAACTTTTATGAATGGACAATTTTGCCCTTTAATAAAAAATTATAAAAAGCGCCCCCCTCTCCGGAAGAAAGTTTTCTGCTGCTGCTCATTCCTTCCGCGAAGCTTCTTCTCCCTTCTCCGCGAACTGCTTCTTCTTCTCCGGCAAGGCAAGCGCGAACCTCGTCTTCTTCTTCTCCGCGAACGAGGTTAGTCTCCCTAACTCCCCTTTGCTTGTATGATACAACATTGTTATAGCTTGTAGCAGTGGAACCTTAGGATAGTTACCTTAGGATAGTAACCTTAGGGTAGAAGACGAGAGGAGAGGACGCCGGAAAAAATGGGGAAAGGAGGCTGACGGCGGAGACTTCCGGAAGACCCGTTAGGGGTTCTTCCGGAAGTTCCGGAAGAACATTTTCCGGAAAGTTTCCGGAAGAAGGGTTCTTCCGGAAGTAACCAAACGTCTTCCGGAAGAACACTTCTTCCGGAAGACTCCCGGAAAAACCTCTTCCGGGAACTTTCCGGAAGAAGTGGTTCATCCGGAAGAATTCCGGAAGACGCGCACTTCCGGAAGAAGTTTCAAATTTCCGGAAGACCTTTCCAGAAGAACCCCTTCTTCCGGAAGGTTTCCGGAAGAACCACTTCTTCCGGAAATGGTTTTTTTTTTTGTGTTTTTTTTTTAAATTTTTTTAAACAGAAATTGTTTTGTTTTTTTTTTAAATGAATTATTTTATTTATTTTGGTTATTTTGTTTTTTAGATTTTATGAAAAATGAAGTTTGGGTTTTTGATGTCATATTTTTTTTATAATTTAAATTGTGTATTTTTACTAAATATTAATTTGTAAATTAATTTTTTTTATAAAAGTAGTTGTGTTTGTTTTTGTTTATTGTTTATTTTTTTAAATTAGTGTTTTTTCTTTAAAAATGAAGTTGTCTATTTTTATAATTAAAGTTGTGTGTTTTGGAAGTTTTATAAAAATACTAACTTTTTATAATTAATTAGTTTATTTTATTATAAATGAAGTATTTTATTTACTAAAAAAATTGTGGATGTTTACTAAATAATTTTTTTTTAGATTAGTTGTTTAATTTTTTTAAAAAATTAAGTTGTGGATGTTTAGTAATGAATTATTTTTATATTAGTTGTGTTTTGTTTTTATAAATGAAGTTGTTTATTTTTTTTAAAAAAAAAATTAACTTGTTGATGTTTACTAACTAATTTAGTTGTGTTTTTTTTTAGAAATGAAGTTTCTTATTTTTTTTTTTTTAAATTAAGAGTTGGATGTTTACTAATTAATTTTTTTTACATTAGTTGTGTTTTTTTTTATAAATGAAGTTGTTTATTTTTTTTAAAAAATTAAGTTGTGGATGTTTAGTAATGAATTATTTTTATATTAGTTGTGTTTTTTTTTTATAAATGAAGTTGTTTAATTTTTTTTAAAAAAAATTAAGTTGTGCATGTTTATTAATAATTTTATTTTACATTAGTTGTTTTTTTTTATATAAATGAAGTTGTTTAATTTTTTTTTTAAAATTAGGTCGTGTATGTGTGAAAATAATTTGATTTAAGTTAGTCTTATTTGTTTATAAATAAAGTTGATTTTTTATAAAAAAAAATTGTGTATATTTTGACCGAAAAAAATACGTGTTCGACATGATTTACAGATCATGGCCAGAACACGAGGTTTAGGTCGTGCCATAGGTAGAGTTGTAGGCAGAGATAGAGCTGCTGACGAGGATGCTGGCGATGTTCCCGAGAGGCGTAGGCCTACTGCCTCAGCCCGTAGGCTACGCGTTCATCAGATGACTACGGAGGGACGTGATATGGCTGAGGACGTCGCTGACATGACTGATGATGTCCCTGAGCAGCCTACGGAGGCACCTGAGATGCGTGCGGACGCACAGGGTGCTGATAGTGGTGAGGGGTCAGATGGTGATGATGCTGCAGAGGGATTCCCTGGTGGTCCACGTGACCCGTCAGTGCTCACATCATTTGCCGAGCATGTTGCACATGCCGTGTGGAGTGGACAGGTATTTTAATTTGTTAATTATTTGTCATTGTTTATTTATTTGTTTATGATTAATTTTTTTTAATAATTGTATAATTTGTACTTCAAATCAGGAACGTCCTGATTTGAAGTTAGTGTCACATGGGAGGAAGCTGACACTGATTGGGAGGCCAGTGCCTGAGATTGAAGGCCTGGTGGCTGCCACAGGATTAAGTCCACTGATAGATTGTTCAGTTATTACTGGCGATCCTGGACTTATATCCGCATTTGTGGAGAGGTGGCACAGTGAGACTAGCACCTTCCACCTTCCAGTAGGAGAGCTGACGATCACATTGGATGATGTGTCGTCCATTCTACATTTGCCCATCACTGGCGCCTTGCACAGTTTCCACGCTCTTTCTACGGAGGAGGCCAGATTCTTGCTCACGGAGTTGCTGGAAGTGTCTGCGGAGGAGGCCAGAGCCGAGACAGCACTCACACGTGGAGCATATGTACGATTAGGATGGGTTCGTGACATTTATGAGACCAGATGTCAGGCCCGGCGGTGGATTGTCGCAGCTCGCGCTTATTTGCTGCACCTTGTCGGTTGCACTCTTTTTGCTAATAAGAGTGCAACATACGTGCATGTGGTCCACCTTGACGCTTTCCGGGACCTCGCTCATAGTGGTGGTTACGCTTGGGGGGTTGCCGCGCTGGTTCATATGTACGACCAGTTAGATGAGGCTTGTAGGACCACCACCCGACAGCTTGCGGGGTACTTGACGCTATTTCGGGTAAATTTTGTGTTTATTAATATGTTAGGTTCGATTATGATTTAAACATGTTTTTATGTTATGTTAACCTCAATTATTGTGTAGTGCTGGATCTATGAGCACTTCCCTAGTGTGCATCAGTGCGTGACTGACGACACATACCAGGAGACGTCCCCACGTGCTTCCCGGTGGTTGACGTCGAAGGCGCACATGAAGGGCATCACAGGAGCACCCTACAGGGCACGTTGTGATGGTTTGACCGTCACAGATGTGTCCTGGTTGCCGTACACGGAACATCGGGGTGTTAGGGCGTTTCAGGAGATTTCATCGTTCCAGGGTCAGCTCAGATGGGGTCCTATGATCGTCGCAGTTCGACCGGAGAGGGTGGTACGCCAGTTCGGTTACATCCAGAGCATCCCTCCGCCGCCTGTTAGTGCACGATTGTCACAGGATCAGATAGATGACAGGTGGATGGAGTTTGCGGATCACTTACTACCTGCGGGTCAGCCTTGTTTAGTGCCTGGGCAGGTATCTGCGGATTACATTGAGTGGTTTTTCCGCATATCTCACCCTTTCATGACACCGACCCAGGCAGCTGACCAGCAGAGGGATGCACCAGCTGCAGACCCTGAGGACTACATACAGCCGCCCAGCCCCCAGGTTCCAGTGGCATTTGACCCCCCTCCATATGTGGTAAGATTATTTGCGCGTTTAATGTTTTATGAGTTGTTGTTTATTTTGAATTTCATAATAAATGTTTTTACTGACTTTGACAGGATGATTACGAGGGATATGAGGCGATTGCACAGAGGTTGGAGCGTGTGCTCAACCTTAGGATAGTCACTGCAGGCACAGAGTTATATGACATTATGCAGGACTGCCTAACGATCGCGAGAGGGGGACCCAGTGCTGATGGGACGGTCAGGGCTCGTCAGAGACGCCGCACGGACCATTGATCATTGTATTTATTTTGTTGTGTTGTAGTTGACATGAATATTTGTAATTATTACAATTTTTGTTTAATATAGTTGACGTGTTTTGCACAGTTTATTATTTTATAATATAGTTTGTTATTCCGATTGTTTGTGGTCCTTAAGCGAAGTTTACGGTTGTTTTAAATTTATTTTTAAAAAAAGGGAACCTAGAATCATGAGTTTTGTTTGTAAGAATTACATAAAAAATAAAAGTTTTTAAAATGATTAATAATTCATAAGTGAACCCTTTTTCCATGTTCAAGTACCCATGTTTGTAAGAATTACATAAAAAACATAAGTTTTTAGAATCATGAGTTTTGTTTGTAAGAATTACATAAATGAATCTTTTTTCCATGTTCAAGTACCCATGTTTGGGATTTTTTTGCGTGGGTGTGCCTGTGCCCTGAGACAATGGAGGGCGGCCATTTCTCATGTTTGGACGTCAAAGAATCCAAAAAAAATAGTCCCGTTCCCCAGTTCCGTCAACTAACACGTCAAAACAAAGCCTCAAAATCCAAAAAAATAGGAAATGAACCCTTTTTCCATGTTCAAGTACCCATGTTTGGGATTTTTTTGCGTGGGTGTGCCTGTGCCCGGAGACAATGGAGGGTGGCCATTTCTCATGTTTGGACGTCAAAGAATCCAAAAAAAATAGTCCCGTTCCCCAGTTCCGTCAACTAACACGTCAAAACAAAGCCTCAAAATCCAAAAAAATAAGAAATGAACCCTTTTTCCATGTTCAAGTACCCATGTTTGGGATTTTTTTGCGTGGGTGTGCCTGTGCCCTGAGACAATGGAGGGTGGCCATTTCTCATGTTTGGACGTCAAAGAATCCAAAAAAAATAGTCCCGTTCCCCAGTTCCGTCAACTAACACGTCAAAACAAAGTCTCAAAATCCAAAAAACTACGAAATGAACCCTTTTAACAATTAAATTTTTGGACCACTGAAACAACGCATTCAACTTTATTATGGGAATTAAACACGCCGTAAACATATAAAGGTTACATCAACAAAAAAACAAAAAATTAAACATGACATTCAGTTGTTTAGCGACGTCCCACTGACCTCGTCTTCAACATATTTAGTAAAGACAGCTAAAATTTCTATTGGTCCATATTTTTTCCAGTAGTTAGATTGTACTAACACCTTCAGCAGTTCTTCGTTGGTGATCAGCTCATTTATTTCATATTTTATAACCGTATCTGAATACTCAAACCGAGCTGGTTGACGGAAAAACAATCGTCTTACCGTTTGTGATTCGTGAATTCCAAGAGGGGGGATCCCTTTAGGTGCAACTTGCTTGATTAAATTCTTCAGTTCATCGATGGTACATGTTGAAGGAATTTGAAATTTCTTAGGATTTTTTCCTGTGAACGCGCAACCAACAAATTTGTTCTGCGGTGGCATGTTCCATTTGCCGTTGTAATACAGGATCGCGTCATGAATACGAGGCATAGTGCGTTCAAGTAAGTTTATTATTCCATCTGGTGTTCTTCCAACGGTGCATAATAACTCAATCGGACCAACACAAGAAAATTGATCATTACACATTAACATTGTGTTGACATCGTCATCATTTATCAATTTGATACACTCAAAGCGAATTTGGTTACCTGTATCGGTGAATGGCTTCCGATAGTGAATTTCATCCAAAAATTGTTTGTCGGATAGCTGAAGGGTATTGTGTATTCTGGTTTTTAGGCTTGCAAAATCACACCTATTTGGTACTCGAATGGGCACCGGAGTTGAAGTTTGGAAGTAAACCCCAGTATCATTGTGAATAATCGATCCATTTGGATAAATGAAAGCCAACCTTGAGTTGACAATCGTCTGACTGCTAGTTTCTTCTAGAAATGCCATAGTTTGTGTATCAGTTGGGAGATTATTTGAAAGCAAGATAATGTGTGATTTAGTAGCCTAGTCTGCCATATATATAGATGGTTGTGACCGAGCCTTTGTTTAACTTTGTTTACAAAAAAATAGACACGCGTAAATGTGTAGTCAAGTCAGCCAATGTGTTGTCGCTAATGTGTAGTCAAGTCAACCAATGTGTTGTTGAGCGACTGCTAGTTTCAAAATGTGTACTGAAGTCAACCAATGTGTTGTCACGCTCAAACTGTAACACGCATGCATGTCATTATGTGTTGTCAATTATGACAATGATGTATGTTGTACGCGTAAATGATTTTTGTTGGACCAACAATTTCCTTGCTTAACCAAACGAGTAGTTGATAATATTAATTGGTTAGTGACGGGTTACAACGAATTATATCGCATAATGAATACAAATAAATAAACAATGAATGTTTAGTCTTCATTTAGGTCTACATAGTGTGTTTTGAATGACATCAAGCTTGTGTATTCCTGCATTCTACTAATATATGGAATTGCCCATTGCTTTGCCTGAGAATAACAATTGGTTGACCACAACAGCGCTGGGGGCGGCAACGGACAATGGTCTTTCAAATAAACTTGTTGTACATGAACAAACATTATATCATGCGCTGACCATGCCAAACGAACAAGCGAAGTCATTGCATAATTGTTACACTAACTATATTCAATGTACCTGAACAAAATGATTTCCAAACACGTGACCGACACATATGATGCGGTGGCCAGAAGAGTCAGATGGTGGTTGACTTCTAAGAGGGAAAAATGTCATGCTTTGTTGTTGGGACAACGATACAAGGATTACGTTATACCGTGAAGTAATCACATATCCCATGTCTGTTATATCCATCCACTTGTCCATACTAACCTGAATGAACCAAACATACACATGTAAGTAATTTAAACATTGTTATTAAAAAAAATTAACCTAAAAACATACCTTTGAAAATCCATCAACAAGTAGGGACAACTTTAATTGTTCAAATCTCTCTGTGCCACCGAAGAGGTTCATGTACTCATGCGACCACCTGCCAAGTTCTTTAAGCAATTCATTATGCACTAACGGCCACGAATCTTCCCCCATACCTAATAAAGCGCCAATGGACCGATATCCACAGTTACCGTCCGCTTTCACATCCACAACGTCACGAATGAAACCTTGAAAGAATGACGCAAATTGATCCAACATCGGGATGATCCTTGTTGGCTGACGCGGTTGAGAACATGATGCACTTCGTTTCACTGGAGAGTTGCTGCTTTGAACAGAATGAAAAGCATCAACATACTCCCAGTAAGACGGATCACGCTTTGTGGATGTTTGACTTCTTTTCATCGGTTTCTTCGGTGCACCTTTAGTGTTCACCTTTGATGGAGGAGGGCACATAGAGTTATGATCAGGGTATGCGATTTCTCGAAGTTTACTCTTCAGATTTACTTTGCCAGCCACATCAAGTTCATCAAACCTTTTAGATATGACCTCTATTTCTTCCTTGATGGTGACTTCCGTCTCACATAACCCTTGGTCTGAAAAGCAAAGTCTCCTCCAAAAAAGATGGACTGACTCCAATGGGATGCTGCTAGCAGTATACCTAGAAAGCTCACATGCACAAGGAAGCCCGTGCGTGCTTCTCATCACACAACCACAAGAAGAGAGATTGTTGTCGAGATAACGTAGACGGTCAATCTTAGAAGCAATCTGATTTAAAGCATCCCTCGAAACCATCCCAAGAAGCCTCTTGTATAAGGTTTTTTTATATACATGGCCAACCACATGCGTACTGGTTTCAAAGGATGCTTTAATTTCGACGTGTTGCAGCGTGATCATGTTGTTCATGGCATCCCAAACACTACATAGGTCTCCAACGCTATTTTGTAGTACTCTTTTGAGAGACCAATGAGCTGATTCAACCCTACATTTAAAATACACAACAAACATGAAAATATACAACAATTAAATACCATTTAATATTAATCGTTACTAACAAATAAAATCAGTTGTTAATACCTGTTTGTTGTTGTGTTGCCTAGGTGCATGACCTTATTCGTCCATGCTGTAATAAATTTTTCCTTGTGGGGGATAATCCATGTGTCGTTAACATAGTCAACGAACATCGGCCAAGGCGAACAAGCAACTTGAAACTTCTGATATGACTCATGGAACTCGTATTCGGACGGACAATCAACCAAAGTACCCCAGTTATCCATTACATAGTCCCACGCATTTTTTTCCCCGATTAAAGATTTGCACTTCGCCTTCACATTCTTATCGATATGAAACCTGCACAACAAATTAGTAGACTCGGGAAACACAGTTTTCACTGCATTCATCAGTGCTAGGTCTCTGTCAGTGACAATAACAAGAGGGAGGCGATCGTGTCTTAAAAATAGGCCTCGAAATCGTTCCAAAGCCCATACAATATTATTAACACGCTCAGCCTCCAGATATGCAAACCCAGCAGAGAATGTCATCGCCGTTGGTGTCACTCCAACAAAGTCAAGTAGTGGGAGTCTGTACCTGTTTGTTTTGTAGGTACTGTCTATAAAAAACACCAGATGACATGCATTGCATAACTTTACTACATCTGGGTGACACCAAAACAGATCACGCACCACAACTTCATCCTTCAATCTATGCCAATGAATGTATTGATCACGTTCGAGAAGCTTCATCAGATGCTGCATTTCGGTATCAGCTCCTCTTATTGAAGAACGATATGCACTTCTTGCATTGTAAATTTGCTTTATCGTGGTGTAACTGTCGGCATTGTGTTCCTTCAACGTTAGCAAGATGTTTTTCGGTTTCACCATCGACTTTGTCATATCAGCAATAATTTTCTTTTCTTCCTTAGTCAATCGCCCGGCGTATGGATGTCCAACTAAGGACTTCGCCAATTCATGATTATGAATCCCACAGATCAACTTCACCATCCAACCTTCCCCTCCACGCACTGGTTTCCCACGAAGCCTGAAGGGACAACCACATTTCCTACTCCTGGTGTCTTTTCTAACGAATTCTTTATTTCTACACTTGTACGTACCACTCCTTTCACACCCAATTAACACAAATGAACTTCTTCCTCTGCTACCGGTCTCTGTGTCAGATCTCATAATCACTGCAACAAATCCATTTTCATGGGCAACTGTTCGAGCCCATTGCAAAACATCATCTCGAGTAGCGAATACCTACAACGCAACCCTAACACATTAATTTTCGTACAAACCATCAATTCAACCAATGACTCAAATTATCTATGATTACCTGAGATGTATTAAAAGCATTTGAACAATCGACATGTGGTTCATTCACTCCACATTCTTCTTGATTATCATAATCATAATCCATATGAACTTCTTGTGACATCGCAAAGTCATATCTCCATTGATCTTCGTCCATCTTAAGGACATATGCATCATACACAAGTACATTCAAATTATCATATAACCACATCCAAAAATTTACTACACCTTAAATAACAAACATATTAATAGGACATATGCATCATACACGACTATATTAAAATTATCACTATATTCTAAATTATAACTACATTATTTACTTAAACTAAACTTATCACTATAATAAACAACTAATAAAACATTTTTGTACCATTATACATTTAAGTTACCTAAATCATTTAATATTATACCATTATACCTAATTAAATCAATAATCCACAACATATATAAACCAGAAATAAAAAAAAAATTATAAAACAGAAATATATATATATATATACCATTATAAAACAAAAAAATTATAATCCACAATATATATCATTATACCTAATTAAACCAATAATTCATTATTAACTAACAGAAATATATATAAAACAGAAATTAAAAAAATTATAAAACAGAAATTAAAATAAATTACTAATAATTTAACATTCCGGAAGAAGGTTTTCCGGAAGTTACGAAGGCCAATTTCGGAAGAAGTGCTTCCGGAAGTAGTTTCCGGAAGAACTTCTTCCGCAATTGGCCTTCACCACTTCCGGATGAAGGTTTTCCGGAAGTTACGAAGGCCAATTCCGGAAGAAGGTCTTCCGGAAGTAGTTTCCGGAAGCACTTCTTCCGGAATTGGCCTTCGTAACTTCCGGAAGACCTTCATCCGGAAGTGGTCATTCCGGACCTTCCTCCTTCTGTGCCTAAAATTTCTTCCGGATACATTTTTTACTGTTTTTCTTCTCTAAAAGCTAACCGGAAAACAAAATAAACGCGTACCTCCGACAAAATAGGAACAACAGCCACTAATAAAACTTCAAATACGGAACACGGGACCACCAAATCTTCAAATACTTCACTTCACGGGACCACCAACAGACTGCTGAAGGGACCACCACCGAAACAACAGCAAACGGAAGAAACAAACAAAGCAAACGGAAGAAGAAACAAAGCAAACGGAAGAAGAAACAAAGCAAACGGAAGAAGAAACAAAGAAAGCGCAGTAAAACACAGCCTGAAGACGTTAATTTAAAGAAATTTACACAAGGGCAAAATCGTCATTACATACGCATTAAAAAAAAAACTAACTTCCGGAAGAAGCTTCTTCCGGAAGACAATGGAATTCTTCCGGAAGAAGCTTCTTCCGGAAACATTCCGGATGACGTTCTTCTGGAAATTGTCTGTGAGTATTTCCGGAAGACACAAATTAATCTTCCGGAAGAAGATTATTTCGGAAACTTTCCGGAAAAATTATTTCCGGAACTTTTCCGGAAGAACCTTCTTCCGGAAGAATAATTGCTGAAGGGCAGTTTCGCCACTTCACTGTTTGCTGGGTGCCCCAGCAATAATGCTGGGTGCACGTAGCAACTCCCAACTCATAATCTTGTTTGGGCCCTCAGAATTGGATTTAGGCTTAATTTTTGGCACAAATGTTCTGTTTTTTTAGTAGGGTGGGGGGTTGCTATTTTGCTATTCTCACACCGCAGCTTTATATAATTTTTTTATTCTAAAAATACCCTTTTCGTGGAAATGCCGTTCTATATAGTGATCACAACGGAATATGTTTTTGTCACCGGAGGGGTGAAAAAAAATAATGAAAACATGATTTTATTATTTTTTTTATCAATGAATCATGTTTTTGTTGTGTATTGAATTTGCACCTCCTAACAAAACAAAAATGTGTTTTTGTAGATTAAAATACACAACAGAATCATAATTATATTGTGTATTTTAATCAATAAAAACACATTTCTATTGGGTTAATTTTTACAAAAAAATTGTAATTAATTCTAGATATAAATTAATTTTTTTAAAATAATCAAATTAATGGTAATATAAATTATTTTTAATTAAAATTAAATTAATTAAGGTGCAATTGTCCTTTTTGTAATTGTAGCCAATATTATATAGATTATATTGTTTAGTTACAATTGAACTAATTACAATATAAATTACCATTTATAAAAAGTTATCAAATTAATTATTATGCGAATCACTTTTATCAATAATAATTGAATTAATTATTATACTAGATTGTATCATAATTTTTTTGATTACAATTAAAAGGGGTAACTTGTGTAAACATTAATGCAAATTTCAATTAACATATAAATTATATTACAATTAATTCTATTGTCATTAAAAAAACATGTGTCTTCATTAAAATAATTTGTATAATTATTAAAAAGGTAAATATATTACAACTAATTCTATTACTATTAAAATAACTTATATAGTAATTAAATAATTAAAAACAAAAAAAGTATACATAACAAAATCACAATTTTGTTGAATATAAATACGCAATAAAATTACAATTCCGTTAAATCTAAAAAAAGGTGTGAAGGCAGAACCTCAAAAGAAGAAAATAAGGGGAGATGGTGATGCAAGGGGAAAGTGAGGAAGAAGAGGTATGGATGTGGGGAAATGAGAGAGGGCAGTGAGGTATTTTCCTTTTTTTAATAAAGCAAAGAGTGGGAAGAGCAAAACAAAGTCTGAGAATAGCAATATCCAAACTAGAGCCATCTTCGAAAATCACTCAACTTTTATTACTGACTTCATGAATTTAGTTTGGGCTCGCATAGAAGATATAAAAGAACTACTCTCCCCTCCCCATGGGAGCAACTTCTTGCATCTCACAAAACTCTTAGCAACACCTTTTTATATTTTGGGAAGACTATGACAAATTACGTTTCATATTAGCCTTTCCAAAATGTAAAGGAAGAGAAGTAGGAGTTTTGTAAAGTGTAGGAAGAAACACCCTCTTCCTAATATTTGGGGTCGTTCTGATAAGTGAATTAAATGTTTATCTCCTTGCTAATATTATATTGGTTTAAGTAAAAATGAGTAAGCATATTTAAACAAAATCTCCAGTTCAATAGTTTTGTTGATTAAAAAGAAATATTTGAGAAGAGAGATTTTATTAAAAATATCTGACTAGAAATAGTCATTCAAATTTTTTGATAGAGTTTAATCTTTGAAATCAATTAATACTTTGCTCTTATAACATATGGTACAAAATATGATTATCTACCTCTTATTACTTGGATTAAGAACAAAAATGGCTTCTTTTCTCTACCTACTAAGATTGGCTTAAATTTTGACAGAGATCTCAAGAAACTTTCGTCTATTACTACCTACTTAACAGTTTTATTTTGAGGTTATGCTTCTAGTGAGAAATTGCTATTCTCACCTACAGTTTTGCTCTTTTTACTCCTAGAATTTTCAAAAAGTAAAAGATCTCATTGCCCTTTTGCCATTTCCTTATTCCCCTTTTCCCCCTTCTCCTTCTCTCCTCACCTTTTTTCCCAAAATTTTATTTCCACCACAACCCATTCTCACTTTTCCTTTTTCCTTTTTCCTTCTCTTACCTCCACATTTTTTTCTTAGATTCAACATAATTATGATTTTATTTTGTACTCATTATATATATAATGGAATCGTGATTGTTACATGGCAACAAAGATACAATTTTATTGTATACTTTATAAAAACAAAAATATATTTCTGTTAAAAAGAGTATTTTGGAAATAAATTTCTTTTAAAGCATATGGGTATGTGAATAGAAAAAATGGTGGTGAGAATAGCATCTCCTTTAAAGCCTATTTGTTAAAAATAAGTTGTCTTTTAAATATTTTCTCTACTACCGATACTACAAATTTTTCTAACAGAATTTGAAATCTTACTTATTAGTTTAGGCTCCATTCATTTGAGTTGAATGAAAGTGAAAAAGAAAAAAATAAACAACAAAATAAGATGAGATTCACATTTTTTTACATTCTGTTTTAATTTAAAATTTTATTATCAATTCATTTTCCTTCTTCCAAGTAGTATATACTATATAGTTTGATTTTATTAAACATGTGATATGAGTGACATTATTTTTGAATTGGGTGGACATCTATAATTCATACACCTCATAATCATCAGCAGCTCACACACGCAACCCACCGTTAGAGTTGTCATTTGACCATAAGCCCTAGGGCCAACCCACTTGGCCTTGCATAATGGCCTATGGGGACTTAGGCCCCTTAATGAGGGGCCTTGCAAGGCCCAAACCCACACAACCCCATTTAATATAGGGCCAGGGTTAGCCTACAGACCATGTTATTTTAAAAAGTGAATTTTTTCCAAATGTTCAAAAAATATTTTTAAATCAACTGGCTATGATTAATTTTTATCAACCTCGACTAGGGTTATTTGTAACTGACCTTAACCAAGGCTATTTTTGGACAACCTTGATGGGGATTTTTTTCTCTACCCTGGGTAGATTACTTTTGGTTGACCTCAGCCAAAATATTTTTTACCAACCTTCATTAAGGTAGTTTTCAATTGACCTTGCTAGGGTTATTTTTGGTTGACCTTGACAGGACTGTTTTCAACTGACCTCGACCAAGGTTGTTTTTGGCCAACCTTGGCCATGTCTATTATCAAGCTACTTCGGTCGGGGCCATTTTTGGCTGACCTCAACTAGGATTATGTTCGACTAACATCTGTTAAGGTTATTTTTTACCAATTTCGACTAGGGTTGTTTTCTATGACCTCAACCAAGGTTGTTTTCTATTAACCTGAGCTAAGTCTATTTTTAGTTGACCTGAGTTGAGGTTGTTTTTAGTCGACCTCGATTAGGGTTATTTTTTGGCCTACCTCGTTGGGGCTCTTTTTGGTTGATCGAACTAAGGTTAATTGCGGCCAACCTTGACTAGGTTATTTTTGGTTGGCCTCAGCCAACCTTGACTAAGGTTAATTTTGTCTAATCTCGCTCAAGGCTATTTTCAGTTGACCCCATCTACTATTAATTTTGGCCTATCTTATTTAGGGTTATTTTTGGCTGAACTTGACCGGGGTTATTTTTGGCCAACCTCAAGGTTAATTTTGGTAAAAGTTATTATCGGTCAACCTTAACTAGGATTAATTTAGACCATTTTGGTCAACCTCTTTTATACAAAAATAAAGAAATATTATACTAAAATAAATATTTGAATCATGGAAATTGTAAAAAAAAGTTTTGACCCATGCACCGGTCCTAGCCTACAAAGTTTTTTGAGTTTTTTGGCCCAATGGACCATTTTGACCCCAACCCGCATGGGCCAAGACCAAATGGGTTGAGACGGACCCATTTGATAGCTCTATCCACCGTCAACGTCCTCCGACAACCTGTTATTCATACCTTTTGTCCGTGACTGAATTATGATAATAATAAAAATTACTACCCAAAAAATATTCAGAATTAAAAAACTCCAAGTATTTGACTTTTCTGTTTTTCGACGTTACTAAAATGTCAAACAAAAAAATATATAAGAATCCAAAATTCATTCGAATATTTCATCCTGATAGCACAGCCACTGAAACTACCTTTGTGCTTGCCGTTTCTGCACCGACACATTGCCAACTAAAGGGCACGCTTTTTCTGTCTCCATTGCTTGTCTGTTTTATGCATCAACACCATATACACATTATGAAAAGCAAAGAGTTTTGGATAACAATTAATCATAGTGTCCAGCTTACTAATTTGATTCCAATCCTAGTCGATAGTTTTCGCACGTTATTTATATATAATTTTGTTATAATTTCTTCTTAAAATCAATAATTCATCTTGACAGTAAAATTGAGAAAATTTTCTAAAAGTATGTACGTACTAGCAATTATTAAAAAATCAACACTAGAATAAAAATGTCTGTGGGCAATAGGAACTAGGGCTTGTTGGACCAGGAGACGTAAAGCCTAAAGGAAACGGATTTGGTGCAGTCTATCAAACTTACGTCTGAATCACTGAATCAGAACTATTAAATAAAGATTGAATGGTTCAAATTTTAATATATGTTTTAGGTCTGAAATTGATATTTGAGTTCTACAACCTTTATTTTGCGATTTCAATATATTAGTTGTAAACGTGTGAATGTAATTGGTTACAGCTAACAATTCGAATATGAAATTATATATATATATATATATATATATATATATATATATATATATATATATATATATATATATATATATATTATTAGGATATGAAATTATATATACCTTCACTCAAACGTGCATGAAAATTTTATTAGGAGAGGAGGCTAGGTTCATAAGTTAAGGAGATTCCGAAAAAATATATTTTGTCCTTGTCTGTTAGCATTTGATGAAAAATTGTTGTAACTAAATTTATGATATATGTGATCTATAGAGAAAAACCTAATTAAAAATCAATGTCCTCAAGTCAATGGAATTACCATGTTCTAGCAAAAACAGCCTCTAGTTATTCTAGTCTCCAAATTTTTAAACTTTGTTCCATCTTATATTGCTCAGTTGATTATGAATGGAAAACATAATTCAATTTATGTAAAAAAAAAAATCAATGTCAACGATTCAACAAAAAAATCTCGGCAAGTTTTCAATTTTAATATTACTCCATATTATATATCTGGATACAGTCAAGTTTAGGGTGAGGGGTTATAGTCTCATCTTTAATATATATTTTGACATTTTTTTAATGTTTTCACATACCACATCATTACACTGTGTCACCAACACATCAACATATCGGTACCATATGCGGCATTAAACGTGTAAGATTTTATTATGGTCTAATCATTCTATTAACTTTTATCTGAATTCTTCTGTCCTAAATTATTAAACTTAAAAACTTAATAACCCATAACTTTTATGTGAATTCTTTTGCCCTAAATTGTTAAGCTTAAAAATTTAATAACCCTATAAATTTAACTTAGTCATACAAAATCTTGTTGTGTTTACACCTAAGAAAATAATTTACTTGTAGATAGAATTTGTATTCAATTTTTTTTTTGTAAAATTTTATTGGATCATTGACAATCATATCATGAGTGAAATTAGAAATTTGGAGGACAGATATTTAATAATAAAAAAAAAAACTTAAACAACTTAGTTTGTTGAGATTCAAGGCTTATGTAAAGAAGAAAAAAAAAACTTTATTAGGACAAATTATTTCATTGTTACAAATGTTTTTGACTCAAACATATTAACTTTTGTAAAAGATACTAGTGGTGTGAAAAAAAAATGTATATTGGTGGAGCAGAAAAAAAAAGTATAATTCATTGCTGATTTCTCAGCTATGTTGTTTGCTCAGCTGCTTGCCATTGTCCTTTTAGTCTGTGTACTACACCCATCCATTCAAACCAAAGAGTACTACCTCATTTGAATTTTCTAAATGATTAGATTTTCTTAAGGTTTTGAGGGGAAGAACGAGATGAATATTAATTGTTGAAGGATAATGTAATTCTATATATCAACGGTGTCGACCTATTTAATAAGGAGTTACCTGTCTAGTTGTGTTTAATGTTTCTGTTGCACCAACAATTGTCGCCAGATTCACATGTCGATAGTTATAACTATGAAACGAATTCAACAAGCCACGTTATATATCCTGAATCAACAGTAAAATGAGGTGGTCGGGGAGGGGAGAGGACATATGAAATTCAATTTATTATACACATTAATTATATATACATATATATAGATTTTTATTCAACAAAAAAACTTTAAATATTTTTATTTTTATTTTAAAATATATATTTAATTTTGAAAATAGTTTCCAAAAGTTACTCTTATAATATAATTTTAATTTTTATGTTTTCAAAAACATTTTTTTTCAAGAATAAGAATTAACTAAACTCTAATTGAATTCTCACATCACCTATTAGTAGAAACACTAATTGTGTTCACATGCTAAAGAATAACCATTTCATAACAGAATTTATGTTCAATTTTTTTTGTGTAAAATTTTCTTGAAATTAACAAAAATCACACATAACAAGTATAATTAGTTTCTAACCTATCTCTAACCCAGGACAATAACATCATCTATTAGTAGGGAAAAAAATTATATATTTTTTCTCTCATTTTAACCAAACAAAGGGATCTCCCCTTCCTTTTGGCTCTCTCTTCCTATTGAACTAAACAAATCAACAAAGGATCTATTTTATTTATGGTAAAATTTTACATAATTAACCAATAAAAATTATCAACGAGTTTTAGGTGGCACTTGGTACATGAGAAGTTTTTTTATGCTAAGAAATCATGATTCATATGAATCATAATTCCTAGAAATAACTAAAATCATGTTTAGTGATTCCTGATAATCAAAATTATTTTTACTGTAATAAAACTTGTTATTAATTTGGGAAAGTTAGATCACACCTCTCCATAAGAGTAATTTTGTGATAAATATAACTAAAACAAGTCTAAAAAACATTGTTTAGTGTGAACTGCTTTTTTTTAAGTAAATCAAACATGTGAATCTAAGTTTTTTAACTTCAAATTTTCTAAAAACTAAACATTTCTCTTGTAACAAATGTTTCCTTAATAGTGTAAAATATTATACACAACGAGTATATTCTATTTTTTGTTCTCTCTCTTCCATTGAAATTTCTCCATTGCATAATTGAACTTGAACGTGTAGTTGGCTAAATTGTATGAAACCCGTCCTTTGCATGTCTTAAAAAGTCGAGATGGAAACGATCCATTTAATTGTATTCAACTCCATACTGAACCTAGCCAATAGATAGAGATAGAGAATAAAAAAGATTAGACTATTTTATTAAAAGACGAACTCAATTTCAATGATTGAACAATTGAAAATAGTAATTAAAAATGTTTGGTTCACCTTCTACCAAACATTTCTATTTTATTTGATATGGTGATGAAGGGTGTGGCGGTGTCCTGTCCAGATCATTAGGTGTCCTCCTCGACTGTATATGGTTTTCAAGGTTCTTCTTAAAGGCAGGGGAACTATATGCTGATATGCAAATGACTAAATTCTGATACATGAATAGCTCCATGCTCATGCCACTTGGAATTTTAATGGATAAAAAAACTGCATCACTTTCTTCACATGAAAACTTTTACATTTCAAAATCGTTATTGTCGTTACCTAATTAAATTGACAAAAATTGTCCCAAAGGAAAGAACTAGTTCGACGTAACACGATTTCTTAAAAAAAATATTGTGAAATATCAAACACTGATCAATCCATCTATTAAACTAAAGACTAAAGAGCGATTGCACAACCACCCAAATGAATGCATACTCGAGACTATTTTCAGAAGTAAAGCAAAAAGATTAGAAGGAGAGAAAAAGTAATATTTTCTGTAGCGCGGTCCAAATAAGCAGCAAAAGTGCGACAACAAACAAAGTGAAAAATATTTTAGTGACTCAAAGTCTCAGTCACAAGGCAATCATCATGGTTCGAATGACAATATATTGGGTTTACACGTCGTCCCCACCTTAAGCTTTATCGTATTCCGATTCTTTATCATTGATATTGTTAATCACAATCGGTAATGACCCACTAACGTACCATGGCCTATCATGCTGCGTAATTTATGATAGACTTATGGTCTTGAAGGAAAAAGAACGGAGAGAAAAAAAAAATTCCGGATCAATTTTTTTTTTTTATGTTTTTTAATCTATTAAGTCAAAAATTAATTTACAGATTATTATTGATTTAAAAGAATTTTAAACAGAAAAAATTGTAATTTTTTCTGTTAAATAGACAGTTTCTTTACATATGAACTGAATAAAAACTTATATTTGTGTGAAAAAACTTGTGAATTTTTTTTTAATATTTTTATTTTTGGGATAAAGTAAGAAAGTTTTTCGTTAATGTATTAAGTGAAAATATTCGGTAAAAAAGGTGAAAAAAAAGTTTTTCAAATAAATTATTAAAATATATCTAATATAAATTTGGCTAAGGAAGAGAGAAGCATAGGAAGTCTTTATATTATTTTAGTAAATTTAATTTTGATGACGCACCATCAAATAGTCGTTATACTATCAAACATATCAGAATTATATCCTTTGTTAATTATTTATCGTAAAAGAATATTTAACCTTTCATGGTTCAGATATTTATGTGTGCTTTAGGTAAACATTAACACGTAGCATCTCTGTATTCAAAACCCACTAAACAATGGGGATAATTGCATACCCATCTCAATCACATAAAATTTGAAGAAAAAAAAAAATCATGGGGCTATAAATGAATGTTTGCAGTGAGGACATCTTTTTTTTTTTTTTTTTTTTACTGTATAAGAGGCTCATAACATATCATTTATCAAAAGAGAGGTGATACAATCAGGGATAACTCAAAACATTGTAGGCTAGCATGGAATCGAGACACCCTAGCAAGGAAGTGAACGACTTGGTTTAGAAGAGTTAATTAGCTTATTTTTACAAGTAGCTAAAATGAGCCCTAAATCTGAAATGTTGCGTTTCGTCGAGAGGATCAGATCATGCACATGTTTACAGTTAGTCTCAAACACAATATTGTTGTATCCTTTGTCCATGGTCCAGTTGATGGCTGCTAACAAAGCCAGGGCCTCCGCTTCTGCTATGGATAATGCACCTGTGTGTACCAAGGTTCTAGTTGCAAGAAAATTTATGTTTGCATCTCTAATTACCATTTCATCCCATTTTTTATCCTCGGCAATAATTGCACCGCAATTAATGGGATTTGCTTCCTGATTTCCTCCAACTGTTCTTGATACATTACTGCCATGGCTACCCTCCTCCTTCAGCCACCGCGAACCTCCATTGTTGCCACCGTAAGTGCGGGATTGAACCTTGATTTCTAGACCCCATAGTCTAACTCCACCATCATCAGCCATTTCAAAAATTTTGTCGCAGTGATCATCATTATAGCCTAGCAGCACACATATGTAGCAAAAGGTGCTCAGCTTCTCGTATTTAAATGTGACTTCTGTCACTTCTCCTCCAGGTTTGCGGATCTTCTTGGAACACTTGAGAGGTTGTAGGACATCAAGCATGACACGAACTCACATATATGGCCTCCAAAAGTTTGAAGTGTTTTTCTCATCATACTCTAAAAAATCTCCCAGATAGTTTGCTATACTCTAACCCACTACCATAGACATAAATCCCGAAGGTAGGTTACATATTTGAACCCTGAATAGCTGTATATGGCTAGGGTTTTCCCCTCCTCTGATCACGCTAAGCAACAAAAGGTGTCTGTCAAAGGACAAAGGGCCTCCTTTGAGAACATATGAAAGAATCGGAACATAAAGATTCATGTGTCAACCTCCTTTATCGAGACACCTTTCTTTGTTGTCAGATTTCTACCATCCTTACCCTCATGATAAGAATCTGAATGGTTCTATCAGTCAGGAATCTCCCTACGAGGCACAGACTCTGGTCAGGGGTATCATCCGCTTGGTTCGCAATAAGGATGACAAGATTATCATCGTCATCAGTAATCGCAACTCGTTCAAAGTTTTCCAATTCCATGTTAATTGTTGGTAACGACACCACAAAACGATATGTAAACACGTCTCCGGAGCAAGGGGGAAGCCTAGCAAGGAGAGAGAAGCATCTCACAAACAAAGGGAAACCCTAGCGAGGATAGAAATTGTAGTTAATTTAAGAAATTTTCAATGAGGACATCTCTTGAAATAACTTTTCTATTTTCATTGCGGTGCTTTAACAATGGCCATAAGTACGTATAAAGTTAGTTTTTTTTTTTAAATGTCACATCACTAGCATTCTGTCGTTCAATTCTTCACTGTAGCCACTTTTTTGTGTCTGTGTGTGTATGGATCTCATTTGTTGGGGGTGTTGCTATTTTGATATATATATATATATATTGTTATCATCTTTAATAAACTAATAATGTGTATAAGTCCGTGATAAAAAAAACGCACAATTTAATTATTATGCATAACAAATAATATTACCTATTTCATTTCTTAAATAATAAAGGAGTATTTTGCAAGAAATTTGTAGGACGCAGTGGTCAACTGCGGCATCTACTTTAGCAATGATCACGACCCGCCATTTTAACCTTGTAAGCTTATAATATTTTTTTTGACAGAATATAATATTTTATTTTTATTATTAACTTTATAAAAAAGGAAATAGGTTATCAGCAATTACACACACATATATATATATATATAATAAATTTATTAATTTTTAAAATTATCAACAACAATTTCTAATGAGTTGATCATATAAAAGTTTTGATATCGATAATACATTATTACTAAAATTTTATAAAAAGGATTAGAGTAAAAGACTAAAAACAATAAATTAATTTCTTTTTTGAGAATTTTATTAAAAAAAATTAACTTCATTTTATTAAATGAGTTTTTTTAGTAGCAAAAAATGACCTTAATAGGTATATATTTTCAGTTTTATAGTTTTTTTTATAAAATTATCTAATTAGAAATTATCTATAATATAATTTTTTTAAAAATAATTATAAAATTTAACAATATTAGGGGTGTTCATGGTTAGTTTGGTTCAACTTTAGATCAAAAGTTATCCAAAATAAACTTAAAAAACATGTAGTGTGGTTCGATTTTTATTTAAAATAAAATTTGAATCAAATCAAAATAATATTTGTAGTTTAGTTTTGTTTGATTTTTGTTATTTTTACTAAAATATCATTTTATTAAAATTTATATTTTTTCTTGTCAACTGTTAAATTAAATTATATTAAAAAATTACTAATAACAATCTACAAAATTTATTAATAGGTTAAACTTTCTATAATAAAAATTTGACAATTTTTTTTCAATTTTAAACCAAATATATCTTTAAAAAATGTCTTAAAAATGGTATAGTTTATATAAATTCAGATACATAATATTACATAACATTCTAATTAAAACTCAAGTAGTACAAATAAAACACATCACACTAAAGTCATCTAAGTATTTTAATTTGGTTCAGTTTTAAAATATAAATGCAAAGTTTGAAAAAAAAAGAATTGGTTTGATTCGATTTTCAATTGAGTAATTTTTTTTTAATTTTCCATCAGATTAGATTTCAACACCCTTAACAATATTAATGATGATTTATAATGAAATAAAAATATAAAAATTGTTTAGGTCATTATTACATATATGATTTATTTCAAATAAATAGAATTTAATATTTAATAAACATGCATTATCAAATCAATATTTTTTTAAAAACTATCAATCAAATAAAAATTATATTTAACATAATTATCAAGATATTCATTATAAGTATAAATATTAATTATGTGACATGTGTAATTGAATAAAATAATATTGTAGAAAAAAGCTTTGTAATAAAAAAGTATTTTATCCTACTATAAAATAAGGAGTTAAAAAAGTAATAATTTATTAATTTAAAGGAGTAAAAAGAGTTCCCTGGAACATGAATGGCGGTCATGATATATGACAGTGGTGTGTATGCTATCTATTTCTGTTGAAAGAGGAAGGAAGAAGAAATCGTTTTATGTGAGTAACAGAACAACACATCATAGACAGACACAACATTAGTATCTTTCAACTGTTGCTCTGCTTCTGCACACAGAGAATGGTGTGGGTGGGGAAACAGAGATGATCTATCTGTGTTCACAGCACCACTGTTTCCCTGCCTCACCCTTATGTACAAGAACAAGAATAAGCACACACACCCGCCACAACGCTATAGTCATCACTTCGAAGAACTTCACAATTTTGTTTTGTGAGTTTCTCATTTTTCTCTTTCTCTCTTTTCATCATTGCTTGCATTGCACTTGCAGCATAGGTTGCTTTTTTTTTTTTTCTTTCTTTCTGCTGGCTTTATATTGTGGGGATTTGCTGTTTCTGTATTTTTTTTTCTTCTTCTGGTTGATTTTGTTGGTGAAGGTTAAGTGGTTTTCTTTCTTTCTTCTTTCGTTCTTTCTACGTGTCTGGGGGAGGATTGTGTCCGAGTATTTTGAGCTGACACAACCTGAAAGTTTTTGTGTTTATTACGAAATTTGCGGTTTAACTTCTGGGGTGCTGGGGTGGAAATAAAGTTTGTGACTTTGAGATCTGGGTGGGGCTGATATGCAGAAACAACGGCAATGAGCAAATTGGGTATGTAATTCTCTTGTTTGGTAGGACATTTGTTAAGTTTTGTTGGAAGGTTGTATGCTAGGGAGACAGAGAATTGGTTCGAGTGGAGTGGACTTCTTGATGTTGGTTCTTGGTTTGGGACAAGAGACTCGAGATCTAGGGAATATTATTGTTTATGGTTGCTCGTGTTGGATACCCAATTTGTTCAGATCTAACCAAAAGTGAAGTTATCTTGCATGACTGAGACTATAGGTTAGAAATTCTGTGTACTTCATATCAGAAGTTTTCGCAGCTCATAGGATTTGTTATCTTTATGCATTAGGCAAAGGGATCTTGCAGTTTCTTTTTCTTTGGGATTCTTTTCTGGCTAAGTTGATTGATAGGAATTTTTTTTATAGACTAAGCTTCAATTATGTCCCTCTTTTTTAATCACGGCACAGTGGGAAATAGCTTTTATTGAGAATTTCATGTGACTTGGTGATATTTCATTTGTTCTAATCACTTGGGTGTGTTTGGGAAAATGTTTTTTTTTTCAATCCATCAATATTGTTGCTTATCCGTTTTGTGCTTTTGTAAAGTGTTAATGGGTGTATGATGCTACTGAAGCTGAAATCCAAACAGGCAAACACGCATTTGCTAATTGCTGTCCAACTGCCTAAGTTTATCATGTTGGTTGTTAACATGATCCTACAAAACTGCATTCAATGAGGATTATCCTATTGACTATTGTTCATTTCTTTGCAGCTTGGATATGGGGAGTCTTGCTCTTGAAACCGAGGATGTAATCTCAGATATATACCTTTCGCTGGGGCTTAAGGAATCAGACAAAGGAGTAGGAGGTCCTCGGGTTTTATCACTTCTTTCTTCACTTCTTGAGAGATCAGTTCAGAGAAACGAAACATCATTGGAGGCAAAGCACATAAAAGATGTTGTTACAGTATTTCACGGTTTAAGAGCTCCTACTCTGAGTGTTCGAAAGTACATTGATCGTATCTTCAAGTACTCAGGTTGCAGCCCATCATGCTTTGTTGTGGCACACATATATGTGGATAGATTTATTCAGCACACAGAAATCAAATTGACTTCACTTAATGTGCACCGGCTTCTGATAACAAGCATCATGCTAGCAGCAAAGTTTATAGATGACGCGTAAGCGAAAGTTTTAAATTGAACAGAAACACACATAATATCTAGCTAGCTGTTGTCTGCATTATGTATCTGGTGGTGGATATGTTGATGCTGTATGTAAAACTTATCTAATTTGTGGACCATACATGGTGATATTTATTAAAATATTAAAATCACTGGTCTAGCCGGTTGACAATGACAATCTTATAAGTGTTACAATATGCTGAATCAATGATATATTTGACAAAAAGAATGATTTAATGGAAAAAGATATAGTTTCGCATACTTGTTTCATTCAACTGAAGCTGTTAACTTAGTTTCCTTTCCTATTTGGTTTGCAGATTCTACAACAATGCTTACTATGCAAAAGTTGGAGGAGTGAGCACATCTGAATTAAACAGGTTCGAGATGAGCTTTCTATTTGGCATAGATTTTAGACTTCAGGTTGGTGTAGAAACGTTTGGAAGATATTGTAGGCAATTGGAGAAGGAAGCTGCAGAAGTAGTCCAAATTGAAAGACCAATGCAGGCTTGTCGAATTAAAGAAAGTTGGTCAAACAAAGATGATCCTACTTGTGCTTCCACAATTGCAAGATGAAAATGTGCCAACACCATAGTAATATTGCTTTCCCACAATTAACCGAGACAAAATGAAATTTGAAGTATTTCAAAGGAAAAAAAAAAACGAGAATAAATTGTTCTATACTTGCCATTGGAAATTCAACCATTTTTTACGGACACTATTGTGTTTGGTTTTTGCTTCCTTTGTAGTTTTTTCTGCTTTTTGTTTTGCCCCTCATTTGTAATTGCAAGCTTGTAGCTGGATAGAGATTGTGATGAAATTTTATCCCTTAAAATTCGTTTGAGTTTCCTCAAGTACATGCAGTGGTTTTGGTCTTACCCGTAAGCACCGGGAAGCAGAAAGTCTATCGTCGCTGTAGATAACTTCTTGATGACACAAAACTGTTAATGAGTAGCACGCTCTTGGAATGTCAGAAAGTCCAATGGACGAAGTTTCCCCCTTCTCAAGCTAAGTGTTATTTTGCTGCTAAAAAGTGTTTCTTTTTTTGTTTTTCTTTTGAGGTTTAAACTATTAAATATAAAAGAATGGGTGGCTTAAAGTATCAGCTTAAGAATGAAAATGAATAATAGATTAATAGATTCCCATTGCATCAAATCCAATGACATTCACCCGATCCATCATCTAAAACAATATTATTAGATTAGAGGCAGTACATAAATTGATCCTTAAAAGTGGCCAGTATTATCTTTTTGGTTCCTGAATTTTTTACAATTTGGCCACGAAAATTTGAAGCTACTGACTTTTTAATCCCTTTATTAACATCTGCCGACAGAAAGACTAGCAAATAATTTCAAATTTTCGGAGACTAAATTGTACAAACATGTATCTTAGGGCCAAAGGTAAACAACTTGCAGCTTTCAAGAACAAAAGTGTGGGTTATCTCTAATTAATTTAAGTATATTAATCCTTGACCCATAATCAGAACCCATGTTCAAAGGAGACAACAGCCTTGGGGGTAAGATCAGGTAGTATATGTAACTATTGAATCGTCTTACTGTCTTATTGCTTTGGCATAGTCATGTTTATCTGGTTAAACGATATGAGCTGAAGACCATCCCAAAAGTGCAACAAGCATCTGCCCTAATTTTAAGAAACATCTCACTACAACAATTAAGTATATACTACAACATATGTGCATCATGACTACGAACTCCCATCCCATGGCATAATGGTTCTATACAGACAGTCAGACAGATGCAAAAGAGACCAAATTACAAGGTAATAACAAGAAGCATCCATGGCTTCAAATCCTTTGTTTCGTGTGCCCCGAGGATCCAAAGATTGTCTTGAGGGAGCATTCACCTTTCCCTTCCATAATGTCATTCATAATCACAATATCCATATTCATCCAACACCATGTGGAGTTGTCTTCTACAGTCAGTTCCAGGACGTCTCTAGCGTAATTTTCAATTCAAGCTTCAGAGTTCTGCTTTTAAAAGCAAACATCTGCCTTCACTTAGGAGGCCTCTCCAGTGCAGTCCAACCAAACTTACCTTTTCTAAAATCTGCTAGGACGCGGAATGCTGCTTGATGAACATCTCCATTAAATACTCGAACGGCAAGCTTCTCTATGAATCTGCAATTTAGTAAAATATAATACATCACATTAAGTTAAGAAGAAACTACTTTAAAATATGAAGAGACATTAGCACTGTCTGACATCTAAATGCAAGACACATAAATCAACACAACAGAAATTAAAAAAAAAGAATCACGTACATTCTACCATCTCGACAATCTACATCAATCTTGTATCTTTTACAAAGAGCATCTCTGCCTGCATTCAACAAAGACTTAGAATTATGAGTTTGATGAGAGGGAAGAAAGATCAAACAACATAATATTTGACCCAACACTGTATCACTTTATAAATTACAGAACACTTGTTGGTAAACGTAAAGTGTCATGCAAAATACCAGTGAAACAATCGACATTGATATTGATATCCTAAACAAGGTACCATGAGAAAGAAACCCACCCACTCTGAGATCTAGACACTGACATTTTTCTCAACTAAAATAGGATTCCACTTTGGTTGCATGTCATGTCACATACCTACTGTGGGAAGCTTCGAAAGCATCTGCACAAGAATTGCAGCAACATCGGCCACATCGTAGGACCTCTCTCCAATGTCATCACATATGGCAAGTTTTATAGCAGCGGACTGATCACTGATCCGCATTGGGAGTATCCCAGGAGAGTCCAGCAGTTCAAGATCTTTCCCAAAACGAACCCACCTTTCACATTAAGAAGGAAATATGACAAATTACATATTCAGTGTGTAATGAGAGATCCAGTGATCTACTACTGTTTTGTTTGAGCTTAGGCTTTTAGTTGGAACAAATTAATTGTATACTTCTGCAGGAAACTGTTTTTGACACTATTAGCACTTGAGCAGAATGTACTATGTAGCCTCATTAACTTTTTCTTCTGTTGAGAGCAAAGAAAACCCGAGAAGCTATAATTTTCAACATTTGGGACAAAAATCTTTCTGATGAAATTCGGAGGACAGGTTGCATCCATTAGATTTTATAGTCATTTTAGAATCAAGAACAAAGTACAAACTTAAAAGTACTGAAATTAGTTCATATATTAAGTTAAACAAAAGACAAATTAATTTATGAACAAATAAAAGAAACTGCTGCAAATTTTAAATACTCTCAATTTCTCAATAAAAAAAATTATTTAGGGAAACAAAATGAATAACCTACCTCAATTCTCTTGTGACTCCTGGCCTAGGAGCTGCTGGGCACATTCTTCGCTTTAACAAACGGTTGATCAAAGATGACTTTCCAACATTAGGGTATCCAACTATTCCAGCTCGAACCTATTAAATAGTAATATACATTCTTTAAATAATAATAACATTTTGAGAGGCATTACATGTGAACGACAACAAATTGCAATTAATTGAAGGACAAGCTTTGCTCCATGCAGGTTCATGACTTAAGATCTAATTCCATAATACATAATTTGCAGTAATAAACTAATAATTAATAAAAGAACATTTGGAATAGAATTATGAACTAAAAGATAAATCTGCAAGAATAATTTATGTAAGCACTAGACATTAGGCTTAGCCCATGAAAACTCATTTGTATCCATTAAAGAAGGACAAGTGTGTACAACTAATAGATAACGCAATAAGGCACCTTTTTATTTTTGTAAAATAAGCAATACAAGATGAATAATAGGGAAAGATGGTACAAAGCAATCAGCTAAATTTTTTGTTATAACATTTACTGAACCACTGTTTCACTATATTAAATTTACTGAAAAGAATCAGCAAAACTTTCATTTATTATACAATTTTCTGAACACTTTTAAATTAGAGAACAAAGGAGCTGCGAGAAAAAAAGAGTGTTGTGACTTGTGAAAACAAGGTACTCGGCTCTTTCTTTCTCTAACAAAACATGTGCTTCATTATTTTTTTTAGATGGAAAAGTAGTCCTTTGAAGTTACAAGAGAAAGAGAGTTGCAAAAACTAGTATGCACACAGTAATTACTTTCTCCAATAAAAGGTATGCTTTCTTAGTCTGAGATAGGAAAGTAGGCCTTTTACCAGAGAATTAGCATAAGAAAATGAACAGAGAACCGAAAACAGGTTTGCAATTGCTAGGAGTAACCCACCGCACGAGGAAGTAGCCCTTTGGATCTACGCTTAACATTTACATCAGCTGCTAATTCCTTTGCTAACCGGCCAAGCTTCATCGTTCCCTGTACTCACAACATGTGATCAGACATCCTATACATGAAACTTTGGAGCATGGAGAACCATGGGAGAAAAAAAGATCTTGTTTCAATACCATTCCAAGCTGCCCATTGGAGAAGACAACCTTTGTGCCATTCCTAGTAAAATAATCTGCCCAAGCATTGCGGTCTGCAGTTGATATCATGTCTTCTCTATTTAAAACTAAAATTCTCTTTCTATTTCCAAGCCATAGATCCATCTACAAAAGCAAAAGTAACAGTAAGATGAAGACTAGGAATGTATCGCCCTAGAACCTAAGGCCTTAATATTGTACTGGGATGTATGGTCTTACACTCTTGCTAATACTTCATGTGCCAATATGAACCATTATGTGACATTAAAAAAAATAGCATTGGTGCAAAATATAAACTATTATTCATAAAACAAAGAAACCATGTAAAATGACTGTAACACTTTGTAATAAAAATTACATATCAAATAAAGAAACTAAAACCAACAATAGAGAACTGCAAGAAACAACTATATATTTCTTCCACAAAACCCAAGATGAAAAAAGAAACCTCTTAGGCATTAAATAATAGGAAGTAAAGTGAGGAAAACCAAAAAAGTTCAATCAAATGTCAATCATAGCTAGTTTGGATATACATCTCAAGAAGCACTTGTAGCAGAAGAAAACAAAATGAATCAAGTTATGCACCTGAACTTTTTCCCCTCCTAACTTTCCCATAAGTCGAAGTGTATAAGACAATAAGTTGATTTTAACTTATACAAGTAATTTAATTCATTTTACTTTCTACTTCTGTGGGTGCTGATAAGTTTATCCAAATTGCCTCTTAGTTCAAGATAACAACAGACGGGTGCAGAGGATAAAATTTAAACACAAACATCATTCATGTCAACTGTAAGTGGATACTTAACAAAGTTAATATCTTTAATTCAAAAAAAGAAACATGCCTGTGGATGACTTGTGGACATCGGAATTCGTCCATCCCGCACCTCTATCACAACATCCATCAACTTGAGCTGCTCCTTCAGTTCTTTTTCTGCTTTTGCTATATGACCAGGAAACCACTGCCCCATACCCCACAACAATCAGCATCTCAAGTTTCGCAACAATGCAACAGTACACAATACAGATTGATGGGCAGACATATAAACAAATACCTTACCTGCACAGGGCGCAATGCCTTTGTCCAGTGATAAAGATCAGTGTCAAGCTCACTCCAATGATCACTCTCTCCTTGGCACCCATCAAACAAGTTGTTGTTGTTGGGGTTTCCATATCCATTTTCCCTCCAACTGGGGCCTCCCACGCCAATTATCTGCACCACAAAAATTGAAATTTATTAAAAAAAAATGAAACTTGAATTACTCAAAACACCAAAACATAACATATACAAACCCCAGAACAGTAATCTCGGGAAGTGAGAGTGCATTGAAAAAAAGATAAGAACTTGAGTGAAAAGGGGAAAAGGGTTGCCTGAATAGTGGGGGATTGGGATGAGAGAGCTGATGCGGAGAATCTGCCACGGTTGGGAACGAAGTGTTGAGGTATTGGTGGAGAATTGGGGACCCATAAGCTTGATAGCTGAACACTCATCACTGTGCTATGCGACTAATCACTCTCTGTTCTTCGTTTTTCTGTTTTCAAACACGCTGCCCACAACACTCGCGAGTTTTTCTTTCTTTGCTTTGCGATAATTCTGAACTTCTGAAGGATAACCGATGACGTCTCAATTGAGAAGTGAGTGGATTTTTTTTGTCTTACGAGACAGATTGGGTTAGCTACTTTAGCCTGACAGCGAAAATACTTCAAGCAATACAAGAAAAAAAAAATCCTATTCACTAAAAATTATTATATAACAATATAAAGTTGCTTAATACTAGCATTATATAATTAAAAAAAATTGTTTTGATGGACACAATTTGAAGACTAATCAAAATCAAATTTAACAATCAACTGGTTAAGAGACTATTACAACATACTTGTAATCAAAATTAACTTATGACAACTAATTCAAATAATTATATCACATAGTGATTAGTTAAAACTAACTTACAGAAAATAACTAATTATTAAGTTTGTGTGAAATGTAATTACAAGTGATTTCATTATTCTTGCGTTGTTCAATATGATAGATGTGTTATTTATTAGAATTTCGTACCACACCCTTACGTTCTTCATCTCCTTTGCATCGTTAACTTTTGGGTGATAATACTTTTTTCTCTAAGTGCAGCCTCCATGCTCGACAAGTCCACAATCATGTAGACGTTGCACCTCCTTTCTCCTTTATCTTTCTCTTGGCTGCCTCTTCATAGAAGTAGTCATTCAACAAATGACTATGTTGGCCTTCACAATCGCGATTTATATGACATCTTCTTTGTCTCACGTAAGTACCTCATGATTTCTTCTTCAGTGTTATCTTCAAGTGTTTCATCGATAATTTCTCTCTAAAGTGTATCAAATTCAGAGTTTTGATTCATTTTACAAGTGAGTATAGCTACAAAAAAATAAAGGAGAATGCAGAGTTGTAGAAAATGTGTATGACTAAAAGAAAATTTAGCAATTAAATAGCATGATTTTCCAATGGCTACTTTTATATTGGCTAGTTTCACAACGGCTACTTTTGTAACAGCTAATTATATAATTAAAAAATAATAATTGTTTTGAAGGGCACAATTTGAAAACTAATTAAAATCAAATTCAACATTCAACTAGTTACTAGACTGTTACAACATACTTGTAATCAAAACTAACTTACAATATAATAACTAATTCAAATATTTTTACAACATAGTGACTAATTAAAACTAACTTACAACATTATAACTAATTACTAAATTTGCAAAAAACATAATTACAAGTGATTTCATAATTTTTGCATATTTCTTCAAACATTACACTGTTATGTTCTTTGCCTCCTTTGCCTTTGTTAACATTAAAGGTGGCAACACTTCTTTTCCTAATTACAAATTTCATGCCTAAAAAGTCCATAATCAGTGCAGACGTTGCACCTCCTTTTCACATGATCTTCCTCTTGGTTGCCTTTTCTCCCATTGGACACAAGATTTGTGATGGTGTGTCACTTTTTGAAACATCAATTGACACCTCCAGATTAAATGACAATGAGTAATCCCTATTATTATTAACAAAAATCTTTGTTCTTTTGGAACTACTTTCTTTAAGTTAATCTAATCATTTAGGTTAATCTTTCAACAGTCATCATGCATGCTTAAAAATAAAATTTTGTTTATCTTCCTTTCAAATGACATATGCATGAATCATGACATCATTCTCCTATAACCACTTTTTTTTTAAATCAATAACTTGCTTGTAATGGCTCTTAAACTTTTACAAAACATAATTTATTTTGTCATCTAGGTTTAAGTTTAGTCGACCCCCTTTCTTGTATATTGCCTCATAATTGATTATAATTTTATGTGACTCTCAACCAAAATCAACCTCTTGCTTGACCATTACTAACAATTAAATTGATTGAGATATAAAGCCATCTAGTGTATATCCTCTTCATTTATAAAATTTAACTTTGTTTTCTTTTTTTGAATTTTGTGCTCCTCGATCTAGTGTAATATTTCCTAACCCAATTTGAATTAAAGATTATGAAAATTATGTGTCAACTTCACTGGTAGAATGAGATTATGTATCACTAGAAGTATTGAATGGCATACAAAACACATTGGAGGTGTTTGGTGAAATTGAAGAAAAAAGTTTGAAAGCTTTGAAGATTTTGGATTGAAGACGATTGACAATTTTACATGAAACTCATTCATGATGGTAGCATGAAGGGAAAAAAAAGAATTTTGAAAATTTTAGGTTGACAGAAAAAATTAATTATTTTACAAATAATTACAATAAAACTGATTTGGATCCATTAGACGTTAAAGAAAAAAAAGTTAAACTAAAACTAGGTTTAAAAAATTTTGATTGAAAATGAGAATGAAAGAATGACAATCACAAAGGAAGGGGAATGAAAAAAATGGTAATATAATGACCAATGGGTAAATTTATTGGATTTCAAATATCCAATTTTATAATTTTTAAATATTAAAAATAAACACACACAACTACTTGGTCTAATTTTACAACAACAATCGTTATAATTTTTATATAGCAAACCTTCGAAATTGATGCCTGAATAGTGGTGATGTGGAACGATAGGATGTGCAAAAGAATCAGCCTGTTTCCTTTTCTTTCTCTTACCCCCACGTCTCTTTCTCATCTCAGATAAGCTCTTTTTCTCTCCTCACGCCGCTCCTCCCTCCCCCTCCCCTTCGATGGCCCATGCAACAAAAAAACCAAATCAACCAACCCCAACCACAAGAACAACAAAATCAACAACCTCCAAACTAGAACCACACCCACAATCGTAAATCGGAGGCCATCGCCAAAATTGGTGACGAAACCGCCGATCTGAACGAAAAAGTCAGCGAATCGAACAAGAATAATATCATTAGTCAAAGAAACCCACTACATGCTAAAAAATAATGATCTGCGATTTCTATATCTAACATACATTTACATCTTTGTACATTTTCAACTTTCTTCCTGTCATGGCTAAAATCTAGGGATTCTCATGAGTCAGCTGGATGAGACTTGACAAGTAAAGTTGAGAAGAACATGCATATGTCTGGTAAAATGTGACGAACCAGAGGACAATACCTGCATGTTGAAAAGATGGAAGAACATATAGTGACGAATGAAAGGTTGGATTTCATCAATTGAATGCTCTTAGTACACCAGCAGCCCACCAGAAAAACAGTAAACTATGAAAGTACTCTTCAGGTTGTAAAAAATGTGCATACCATGGTTCAGATCTCAGTTTATCAAATTTCTCCAGCATAAACAGTATACATGAATGTTTTAATGAAGTAGCATTGAAATCCTCTGACATCTTGTACAGTAGTGAAACATTTTCCTCAGAAATTTCCTATAAGAATAAGTAGATGAGCCATGTGATTAAATTAAGCCATTAAAAAAAAACTTTCTACAAAAGCAGAACAAATAAAAACCGTGAAACACAATTGAGTCTACCTGAGCAATAGCATATTCGCATATACGCTTAAGGCCGTCCAGAAGATACTGATCTGCTGCTCTGAGCAGGTCCTGAGCAATATCCAAATTGACATCTACTGTTCCAGTGTATATAAATCTAGAAGTGCCAACAGAAAATCAAATCATACACAAGGCTTATTGTGAGATTGCAAAAACACCAGAAAGGGATAGCAGAAGATGCACCTCATCATCAATTCAAAGACATCCCATTTAATGTTCGGAATCACTATATTTTTGGCTTCCCTTTCCTGCACCATGAATTTCAAGACATTAATATGGATATTTAAGATTAACAGCTCAAGTTCCAGAGATCCTTTAGTCCCATTTGAATTGAAAAGTGATTGTTAAGTGTTCGATACAATAAACTGTTGAGAAAGAAAGGATTAAGAATTCTGATTGGTAGACCATGTCAGAATAAATAAAAGAAAAGAGGACTTGAAAACAAGTTACAAAACAATTAATGCTTACCCTATAACTGCCATCAAACATTGCACGAAAGATATCCGAAGAAACTAAACAATCTCTATGAGCATAGAAACTTCTACCTGAAGAAAGGAAAACACAGTAAATTAGTACAGATATCAAAATGAGTATGTGTACAAACTAACCAAAATTTTTAACAGCAGATACTTCACCTTCAACCAGGAATGTGACATCAGAAAGTTTAGGATTGTTTACATATTCCTCGCCCAAGTACATCTACAGCAAATGCAATCAACAAATATACCGTGAACAAAAATTGTGAAAAAAATAATCTCAGCTTCCTATTTTCATCCCCTTAACATAGACACAGCAAAATATCAGAAATTCAATTGCTAAGACAATAATTACTATTCCAATTTAAATAATTCAATTATGATAACATAGTACACATTGTTCAACAAATAAGGGGGAAAAATCAAAATAAACGAACGTGGTAACCTCACACATAAAGAGCAAAAATACCTGGGGAGTTGGTGATGGAGGAGCGATGTCAAAAAGAGAGAAAGAAGAACTGGCTTTGGCAGCCAATTGGTGAAGCGCCATTGAAGCATCACTCTTCTGCTTTACATTTGAAGATTTAAGAATATCCAGCAGCAATTTTAATCCTGAATATTTAGCACCACATTAATTGAAATTTGAAAATACATTCGAAGTACACTGGGTGAGAAATTACAAACATGCAGAGATCAATTATTTACCATTATTGTCAATGAATATAGTTTTACGATCATGAGGAGAACATAAATAAGCAAGAGCAATAGCTACACGTCTTTGAACTGCTTCTTCCGCCAAGCGTATAAGATGTATTAGGTGTTTCAACACCTGCCAAAGTGGAATAGATATAAAAATCATATCTAATAACGTAAAAATATATTAAAAATAGTTTAAATAGATTATAATTCTCATCTATGACTAAACTAAATCACCCGCATAGAATTTGCGAGAAAACTCACTCGCCCTTGAGTCTTTTCCTCTAATCTTTTTAATGTCTTTGTTACACACACTCCAGTTTGCTGCGAGTTAAACGACAATCACAAGGAAACCCATTTAATAAATGGTGAGAGAAAGGAGTTCTGTTAGTGAACATTAATAACAACTAAAAATTGAGAAGGAATGCAATTAAGTAAAATGCAAAGAGTAAATGAACATACTTGATTTCTGAAATTTCCAGCCTTCAGTTTTTGAAAACCATCCTTCTTAATAATGTCTGCAACATTGTTCTATCATACAAGTTGTTACATCAGTGGAAGCATATCACATTATCACTGCACATCAATGATTTCCAAAAGGACAACATAATGTTGCCCAAGTAAAGATCAAGGAAACTTCACCTCATTATCAACAAGACTATAGAGAGCAAAAACAGCATTTTGTTGGACAGGAACCTTCTTTGAGCCAAGAAGTTTGAGCAGAGGCTCTATACCTCCACTTTGAGCAATACCAGCTTGATTATGTGAGTCCTGACATTTGAATTATATGTGCACAAAAAAAGGTTATACTAGAAAATGGTAAGAGTTAAAAAAAAAACACATAAAATTACAGAAACAAGGAGCTTTTCTGCATCATTTGATGCCATTAATATATAAATTAAGAAAATCCACCCATTAAGAGTTAGGTTTAAGAAAGGAAACCCCAAGTTCAGCCAAAAATACTTAGTGTAACTTTAAAGAAATTCTTAAGTGGGCAATGCCATATAAGATTGCATGTGCTACATTATAAACACACATTATCAATTTTAAAACAGTGGTGTGTAGCATATAACTCTAAAAATGTTATAGTGAGTGTTATTTTAAAAATATTATTATAATGGAAACTAAATAATTTATACTACACATGAATAATCAAAAATCAAAACGAGAAACCCAAAATTAAAGAGATTCATGATAAACAATACACCACAGTTTTACACACACAATCACCATCAATCTAGGAGCAATAAGATCACAATAATGAAATAAAAAAAATGAAAGATGGTACAATTAATAGAAAAAAAACATAACACATTGAGACTAATCACCTGTGCCAACCTCCCAAGTGCAAAAGCTGACATTTCCTGAAGCTCAACATCTGGAGACTTAAGCATATCAACTAATGGTGGAATAGCCCCTCTTTGGCCAATATGAACCTACACAAACCACAAAATATAGAATTCAATAAGAGGATTTCATATATGACAGATTGATCATATTACAAGTTTGAAACACAACTAAATCACCTTGCAATCTGAATCTGTTGTGGCAAACTGACCAATTAAAAGAGCTGCTTCTCTTTGGCTCTCCGGACAGGAGGAACTGTCATTGAAATTTTGAAACTTAGGGGGAAAAGTACTAAATTACAAAATAATAATATGGATTGCTTACAGGAAAAGCCAAGACCGAAGTATAATGTTACCTAAGTGAAGAAATGACAGGTTGTAAAGCACCAGCTAGAAGAACTTCTTTCTTAATATTTGGCGAAGAGTGGACCAGATTTCCAATCACACCAACCTACAAAAAGTGCTAATTCAGCTAGTGCAAGTAGTTTAGAACTCTGCAAGCAGCAATCTATAAAAACATTGGATTGTGTAAAGTCATATAAGCATCTTACTGCCTCATAATGTACTTTAGGATCCTCTGATTGGAGCATTAGTACAAGAGTGGGTAACGCATTGCATTCAACAATCTGCAATATTTTATTCTTGTAAACAACCATATCAACAGAATCTATCACAACGATTTACTGCAAAAAGTCAACTACCTGATTTTTATTAGCATCATTGTTAAATGCAAGAGTTCGCAAGGCCCGTGCAGCTGCTCTCTGTACCTTTATGTCATTGAATTCAAGCAATTCAACAAGAGGAGCTATACCACCTTCCATCCTGAATATACCATTTGTATATAAGAGTAAAGAATACAGCTGTAGAATATATATTTTTTAAGGTATGGAAAAAAGAGAAAAACCTGACTAGGGTCTTAATGCCAGTATTTTCATGGGCTAGGCTGGTTATTGCATCAGCTACTCTCTTTAGAAGGTCAATAAGTGGTTGAGCAATAGTACTGATCTTTTGCATCCTTAACCAATCAACAAGACAGGGCAAGGCTCCAGCATCCACAACGAGTTGCTGATACTCTTTCTGTTTCATGATAAAGATAAAGCAAAAATAAAATCAGAGTTAAGATGCTTCATGATTTATAAAATAGTCTGAAACAAAGAAAAAGAGAAATGCATTAAAACTATAAAAAAAACATAATCATTTTCCTGGAAACAAGGACCACACTGATATACTGCTAAAGAAGATCAAATGGAATGCACATAGAAATTCAACATTGTTATTATGTGTATGTAGTATGATTGAGCAGTTAACCCCATACAGCCACATTCTTTACAACATGCATCTGTTAAAGACTGTGATGGCAGCTGCTCCTTGAGCAGGTGAATAATAAACACAATTCAGAGGAACCTTGGGTGCTTTGAACTTGTCAAGAACAATAGGGCACAAGCACAACAAATGAGCAATTCCAATTCCTTCGCCCCTTATATATTCAATAGCCACCAGTTGAAAACTAAACGTTGATCTTGATTGACAAGTCATTCTAAATTATTATTTACTAATATTCATTTAGGGTCTAAAACATTGTAGTTTAGAATTATCTAATTTGCAGGTAAGTTTCCACACCTACACACATGCACGACTATCTATCAATGGATAATTCATCTGGCTTGAACTGAAACCTTTTGATCGATAAATCTAAAGCCAACACTATAGTTACAATTTCATATAATTAAAATAGTTAGAGAGAAAGGAAATAGCAAAACTTAGTTACTTCAATGGCAAGAAGCTCAAGGATGACCGCGCATCCTTTGATGACCTCAAACTGAAAATGTTTGGTAACGCCATCACTGTCATCTTTCACAGAGTCTGCCTCATCACCGTCATCTCTCCGTGCGTTGTCTGTCAATCGAAGATGCCTCACCAGAGCGGGGACGACACCGCATTTCAGTAGAGTATCCACAAGATCCTCTAACAAAAGGCAAGAAGAGATGTCAACCAAAGGGTGAAGAGAAATTTTCAGTTAGCAAATGAAAAAGTACCGTTTTCAGCGAGTAGAGATAGGGCATCAATAGCACTCTTAATGGCAGTACAATCAGAGACAGAGGATGGGTGAGCGGAGTTGAGGAGAGAGACGTGTCGGAGAATCTTTGCAGAGATCTTTGGGTGAAGTTGTTTGGAAGTGTGGATTAAATCTGCTTCGAGCTTGCGCTTCAAGCTTTTTCTAACAGCATAGTGAGGGTTTTCCATGGAGCGTCGCGGTGAAACGAAAACAAAATAAATTAATCAGTCCTTGAGAGGCTTGGTTTGAGTGAGATCAGGAATCAGAATGTTTGAGACGTCTCTCTTATGAAAAGTTTTATCTTTCCTTTTGGGTTGAGTTTTGGCCAACTTTTTTCATTTGAATTTGGCGGTAAAACCTTTTTTCGTTCCCGCCGGTTTCTCTCATGCGCGGTCCATGAAATGAAATATGCAATTTAATTTGATCTTATACTACATTTGATAGCTTATACCGTTCCATACTGTTATACATATTTTTATTTTATTAATAATTTAGAGTTTTTATTTTTTAAATCATAATATTATTACTATTACAATTAATGTTATGTATAATTTTTTTTATTGTCTTTAGTTTTTATTATTTTTATTACTATTTTAGATTTTATATTATTATGGTAATATTTTTTATTTTTTATTAACATTATAATATTATGTTGTTATTATTTTTATATTTTATTAGCATTGGTTATGTTCATTATTAGTTTATTTTTCTTTACATTAAACTTATTTTTACTTTTAAGTTATTTAATCATTATTCCTAGGGTTCTGATTAACATTTGGTATTAAACAATTATATTAGTACTGTAAATTATATTAGTACTGTAGTTATATAATTTTATATTATTCTTAAGATTATAGTATTAATTTACTATTGTTTTGTATTTTATTAATATTTTTTACTGGTTGAATTACAATTTATGACTTTAGTTCTCTTGTTTTGTTTTTTATTCAAATTTTTAATTTTTCATGTTTTATCGTCATCTAATTGAATCTTACATCTAATATATTTACTTAAGATTTCATGAAAAATAATTTAATTAATTAAAGTATAAAAAAATAAAGGAAAAAATATGTACAAAATTGATAATTGAATCAAAATTATAATTTTCTTGAAATAGAAGAACCAAAATTGAAAAAAAAATAAAAATAAAGGATCAAAATTATGGATTATGAAATACTAGGAGATAAATTTTAATTTAATTTTGTTTATATTAAAATGTTATTTTCATTTATTTTACATTTGTTGCTCTTCCCCGTAAGTTTGACTAGTAAAACAACCTACCATGGTGCATAGAGACATTCAAGTAAAGTCTACCACGAGAACCATGGGTTTGAGTGGGTTATAACCCCCCTCATACGTACGTCCTCAATGTGTGCTAGATTTCCTTTAAAAGGTACATGTTTGCCCGTTGCTTTAACGCACGAATGAAACTCTGAAAAATGAAAAAAGTAAGAAGAGAGATTGTTCGAGATAAAAAAATTAAATTAAATTTGTTAAATAAATAAACTATAATCCACAATATATTTTAGTTAATTTTTAGTTTTTTTAATAGTTGAAAAATTTGTTTCACCGGATTAATAAGTTTTTTTATTAGTTGATGTAATATTTTTTAAACGTTAACTTCTAATTTTTTTATATTTTATTTTTATTCTCAATATATTTATTTAATTTTTAATTATTTTTTTAAATAAATTATAATTTTTTTATTTTTTTATTTTTTTTATATTTTTTAGGTTAATGTTAACTAATTTTATCGAATATTTATATTTTAATAAATTAATTTTTTAACTTTCACTACCAACTAATTTCTCCATACCCAAACAAAATTTTAATATTTTATGTAATTCCTATTTTACCCAACTCAAAAGAATTTAGTTTCTTATTTTTTTACTTCAAAACCTTTTTTTTTAATTAAATAGGCATATAATTGATTTAAATAATAATAGTTTTAAAAAAAACTAAATAAAATCATTTGGGACTTAAAAAACTAATTAATTATTTGTCTTCTTCCCCAAAGTCCTACAATCTCTTCTACGTGCGCCACTAGTCTTACACGCAGATCCATCCTCGACCAGATTTGCGGCCACCGACTGGTCACCAACTCACCGCACACCCCTATTGGAAAATCATTCCACGAGACTCACGATCCCGATCAAGAGTTGTTTCGAAAAGTTACAAATATCAGAACATTAATGTGCTCTTTCATTGCCTTCCTCGTCATTTTTGAGATGAAAGTGAAATGATTGATCCCACATAAGTTTAACAACCTTCAGCTCAACTTTCAGTCCAACCGAACACCATGTAAAATAAACTTTCATCTCCATTTAACCCACTTTCACTTTCATCTGTACCGAACGGAGCCTAAAAGGAAAGTTTGGTTGTAATTAAAGAGCTACCACTGCCACTGCCACTGCCATTTGGAGGTTCATTACCAGAACTTGTTCCACTCATACTGCCTGCACATAAAATGAAACCCTGAGCCATTACTTGGCGTTTGTTCTATATTTTAAAGGATTGATAACTATTAATTAACAATAACAACTAAAATTGTAAAAGCACACACTGTGCATGTATAAATAACAACTCATTATGTATGTACAATAATAACAGATACTGTGTCAGTATAATATTACACATTTTCTATGACATACAATTTTAAAAGGAAGGGGAAACCAAAGCACAGGGAAAACAATTTTCGGTAATATCACCTAGTTTGCTTTATTGTAACTTCAAATATTTCTTTCATGCCATATATTTTTTACTCATTTTTTTCCTACCTTTGGCATTGCAAGACACTTAAGAAAGAAATAGTTTATTCTTCCAGCCTAACCCTTCCTTAAGTAAACCATCTTGTGTTACACTTTAGCTTTTTGTGGTTCATACTATATGCGGTTTTTATTTTTATAATCATCGAAGATAAAACTCTCAAATTACATACGTAAACTTGTATGAATTTTTGTTTGCTACTTGAAATTGAGTATTAGTTTCCTTTTTTTTCCTAGGATTGAAAATGATATATTTTACATGTCTATACAAAAGTCTTTGGATTTCCAAATAATGTCAAGTGCTTAGTATCATTGCTATTTGTTTCGATCTTTTCATCAAATGTATATTTTTCTTAAAATCATTAAAAGTGAAAGTTTGACATTTTTTTATTTGGATTTTGACACAATTGTCCACTGACAATGTCAACCAAATGGAAATTAATATATAGCAATGGAAGATCTTTCTCATCAAGCGTATGTGTATGCTTGCTCTGGTATACAGGCTTTAACCTTTTCCACTCATTAAATGAAAAGCTTAAATATATTTTTTATTTCCTAATTTTTTTAATTTTGCATTTGGTCGCCATTTTTTTGTGTTCCGTCACTTTAACCTTTATGTTTTTAATTTTGATAAAAATGAGGAACCAAATTGGACCTTTCTAAAAAAAAACATTAAAGATAAAAATGATCATTTTAAAAAATGTGTATCTATTTTGGTTACGTCACGATTAACAATCGTCGATAAAGACTAATTTAAAGTTTTTGAAAATGTTAAGGACTAAAATGAAGTTTCTATAACATAAACGACTAAAGTTAACAAAAAATAAAACATAAAGGACCAAATATCTATTTTAACCTTTATTCAGTGGAAAAATATATGGAAATTAAGTGTTTGAAAAGGGGTATTTTTGGACAAAAAATAGTGAAAAGGAGTGTAAAAGTGAAAATAAGGGTGTGCTTTGTAATTGCCCTGCTTGAATTTAACAATTTGAAGGAGTGGTTGATCTAATAAATAAAATAGAGTGTTGCTAGGTGCACCAAGCATTATTGCTGGTGCACCCAACATTCTTTGAAAATGGCAAAACTGTCCCTATTAATTTATCCCCTTACGGATCAAGTTGATCCGTAAGTCTTAAAAATCAATTTAATCCATAAAATACTTACGGATCAAGTTGATCCGTAAGTCTTAAAAATTAACTTACGGATCAACTTAATCCATAAGGGGTATTTCTGTCTTTCCGTGGATAGTACTGAGTGCATCAACAATAATGCTGGATGCACCTAGCAGCACTCAATAAAATATGTATAAATTCCAGGCCCAGCTGATGACCTAAAGAAATAATATCACCAAATACGTGAAGCGGAATTAAATGGGCCTTTGAAACAATCAAACAAGGATAAAGGCAGGGTTTCCCCCGCCCCAAATAAATAGGCAAAGATCAAACCAACATTAAGTTAATCTTTGGTTCAAAATTTTGAATAAATGAGCTTTAGTTAAAAATAAGTTTGAAGTAAAGTGAGGTATATTTGAAAAGCTTTTTTTCTTCAAAATAGTTTGCAACATGAAATAAAATACGACAATAGTAAGATGTGTACCTGTATTATATCATCACAGATGTTTGTTTTTCTTTTTATTAGTATTGACATATTGGTATGAACCTAATTGTATCATAATACTAAACCTAAATGATTTGGTCTAAACAATCTTGCAAATGATAAATCACAAGTTACATTTATATTTTTGGTGAGATAAAATGTGAATACTTTTTAAATTGAAAAATGGAAGATCCGGTAGTATTTATCCTTTCCCAAGTATTTAATGTGACCACTTACCAGAACTTAAATTTTAGATCTCTGATTAAGAGAAAATAACTCCATGTTTATCCAGGTGGTCAGTAGTCATGGTGGTATTTGTCCTTTTGGTATAGTTAAAATAATAATTAATAACACAGAGCATAATGTAAGTAGTGTGCATAGTAGCCATTAGCCAAGCTGTCAAGATAGTTGTCACTTGTCGCCGAGGGTAAAGAAGCTTCCTCTAAGTTACCAAAGGACATGGTGTATCCCTGCGCACCACATTTGCAGCCATTTTTCACTGCCCCACACAGCTTATTTTGTCCTTTTCTTCCCTTGTACGGTTGTATACCCACGTTGAAATCCACAGAACTAAAATTTACGAGTAAGTTAATGCTAGTGTATTATAAGTTAATGTTTGTCTGTTGTGGGTCTAAATATATTTTATATACCGACATTGTTGTTATATTTAGTTTATCTTCTTGTATTATGTATGATGCGCTATAGTCATTTTACTTTGTAAAATTTCAATATAAAATATAAATAATAGCATTTATATATAAAAAATTCCATAAATAACATTAATTATATACATTATAACTCAAATCTATTGACTTAGGATAATTAATTTTGAAAATGTTAAACATTATTGGACTGCGTTTCCAAATTAATCTTATAGCATGTTGTTCATACCTTACATATGTTGGTGAAAGTAACTTCCTCCTTACTTTTGCTTCAAATATAATTTTGGAAGTATTTGAACGTCTTTTCTTTTCAGATATGCCTTTAATCATAGATCTTATATTGAAATGAGTGTCATGGTACAAGAAAATATTTTTGTTGTGCAGTCAACCAAACACTTATATATAGTTTAATTATATGCATATATACAAATTATCAAACGATAAATTGATAGAAACACACAAAACTAGTGGGAAAAAACAATGCAAATGGACGAGAAAATATATTATGGGTGCTAACTTGCTATACATTGCTAGTTGCTACAATTGAAGAAGTGCATGATCCTATGTTTCCAAGATGTACACAGTCCATTATTAAAGAAGTTCTGACAATGTAATAATGTATATGAATCAAACAAACATTATTAGGAAATTTCTCAAAGTTACTGTGATTTTGTGTGTCACTCCACTGGATCTTGATCACCTCAATGGTGTAACGTGTTTAATTATGCTTTTAATTATTAAAATAAACATTTAAATGATGAAAAATGGGTTAGAAAAGTATTAAATGGATTTCAAGTCAAAATATGGAGTTATATGGATTTTGGCCCCAAAGTAGTGGACTAATTTGACTTATCATTATTCTTTAAAATTTGTATAAATCAAAGTAATCAGTTATCAAGAGAAAGTATGATGAATTACTTTGATTCCAATAAGCAACTTTTGGGGTTCGTTGAGCAAATAATTAATTACCAAGCCCCAACAATCGATTACTTTGGCACAAATGATGCTGATACGAATTTTTTTTGCCTCCAATGAATTTTAACTGGTTTTTGTTGAATCCATTGACCCATGTCTCATATATAAACAAAGACCCGTTTCTTATAACATGGAGCGAACTTTGTGAAACACAAAATATATACAAAGATACATCATTTTTAATTTGTTCTTAGATTGTAATCCAAGCGCCCTACAAAGATAGAATTTTAATTAATGACAACAAATTTTCATAATCAAATTTTAGTGTTTTGAAACCTTTTAGTACTAATGCTTTGCTTTAATAAAAATGTGTAAAAAGAACAGGACAAGTCGGCTTCAAATGAACACATCAAACTCACAAGAAGCATCATTCCTATTGAATGCAAGAGTCTATAAGCTCATATAAAATGTGAAGTCTACTTTATCTTAAAGTAGAACTTGTAAAACAATTATATTAAGACTAACCTCTAGAAGCATATAAACACTCATACAAGCTTCTAGAAGATCAAAGTCATGTAGTACCAAAGTTGTAACTAAAACTATACTTGAGTAGAAGTTGTAAAAGGAATTACTAGTATTATATTCCAGAAGTAGAAATTATGTTGTAGCCAATAAAGAATGCTCAGAAATGTGTGCAAGAACTACTCCAGAACATTACAAATTGTATCATTTACTTGTTTTGATGCAAACAAAGCAAAAGCATTAACGGAGGATGTTGGTAACGGAAATTTTTTTTAAAAAAAAAGGAAAAATATCTTGATGGAGAAAATAGCGTAGATAAGTTAGTTAAGATTATAATAGAAGATAATGTTGATAGATGGTACATCAAAAGCATTTAAAGAAAAGATCATCATTACTTAATGCAAGTTGTGTCCATTAACTTTAATATGTATCAGATTTCTTAGATTATAAATAGATTTTGTATTTCAAATTTTAAAAACAATCAATCCAACACAAACCTATTTTATCTTGCATTTTATCTTTAATTTTTAGTCTTTTTTTTACTATTTTTCTTTACCATTTTGATTTATTATTGTCAACCTCTACCTTTCACACAAAATCTATATTCTCCCATCTTCTATATTCACTTACACCAAATACTTGCTGAAGTAGTTTGCGAATCCATAATCAAGAAACATATTCCCTTTTTTACACAGATCATCATTATTATTTTGGAATCTTACTAGCTAATCGAAATGTATTTGAGCTGATTTAAAATTTTTATGCGAGAACAGAGGAAAACTATTTTAGAATACACTACAAATTTCCAAAAGTATAATATGAAGTTTCTGCAGCTGAACAATATTTCTAAAACCAAAAATCCTGATAGTAAACCTCTAAATTCTAGTAACAATAATAACTTAATTTTTTTAAAAATCATAACTAAAATTCAGTAATTCTAAAATTAGTGAGGGAACAATATATTTTCATTACTTTGGTTACTAATTCGCTGGTTTTTAATAGTATTTCTTTTTTATTCATATATAAGAAAAAATAAATAATTTTACATAAGTTAGTTAACTTAATTTAATTTTACTAGTCTTAAGTAAAAAATAAAATTATTTCTAAAATATATTTCATTCAAAATTATTATCATAAATAAAAAAAAGATCATTAAATAAAATTAGAATTACATGAAAGGTATATTAGAAATATTAACATTAAATAAGATAAAATTAATTAAATTTAATCATATTTAAGTACAACAAATAACATCACTTTTTTCCTTATACATTACTACAGAGAAAGTATATGTTGTACATATTTGTATTAGATATACAGAGAGGGAGTGACACGCATAAATTTACCGTGACATTTCTTAACTCAGTTCTTCCTTTTAAGATATATAAGAATTACATTGGCCTAACAAGAAATGATAAATTTAGATATGTTGGATAAGATAATATATCATTTTCTGTCAATACACCAAGCAATTCATTAAAATGGAATATGATGACTAATATATCATATCCTATTCACAAAGAAGCCTTAAAGGATATATAATGTATGGATTAAGTACAAATTAAATAAAGAACTAGGAACTAATAAGAACGAAGAAAAGAAAGAAAAAAAAAAAAGAAAGAGCGAGAGACGTGTACTTGCGTCGCTCATAGCTTTTAGCTATTGGAATCATGCAATCATGATATATATAAATTTAATTATTTATATTTGTTGTAGGCTAAAGTTTATCCATAGCAAAGTATATAAAAAACTATTAGGTGAGATCTGATATTCTAAAATCGAGAGGCTTTTAATTAAAGGAGATCAAACTTTCAAAAGAACTGGATTATGGCCCCTTGCAAATGCATGGTTATTAACAGAAAGTTAAAAAAGAAATAAAATGAGAGGAATAGAAAGTGTAAAATGAGAGAGAGAATATAAAGTTAAAAACAATAAAAATAAAACTTCATTGGATATGAGGGAAACAACATACAATCTAGTGAAAAAGAGATGAATGAAAAAAATGTAATTGATTTGACAATCACTTGTGTTCACTGTATTAAGTTACATTAGGTTGCTTAACAATAACTACCGAGTTAATCACTTATTTGTAAAATTATACTTAATTATATACTTAACAGAATTAACCAATAAATACACATAACTTAACATTTTGAACAAATTTAATATATCTATTGACTATTGATAATAGTGTACTAATAAGAAGTGCCTCTCGTGTCGGTGAACCGTGAAACAAATGCGAAGAACTTAAAAGGCATTGTCTACAATAATAACATTACTTGTTGGATGTTAACATTTGGTTCCGGACAAACCGTAAATGCAAATGCAGAGAGAATTTACACCGTAATGGACCTTGAATCAATTAATAATTAATTAAAGCACATTGATCTTACAAAGCTCATTCATTGCATGCATCTAACTCCTTGTGTCCTTCTCCTTCCCCACTTATACCATGCCCGACCCAATTAATTGCAAAGAAGGAAAGTGTCAGAAAAGAAGGTAATTTAGATGATTCACGTTGAGTAAAGCTGTGTTCTTGGCCTTTTTCAATAATGGCTCGGCCTGAGGGTTTTGGAACAACAAGATATTCGGAAGATGGCATATGTGTATAGATAGCTCTTTTAACGGAATTACCAACTCAGAATTCAGAAGATTCAATATTGGGGTGGAGCCCTATGGGCATACCCTGACATATTAACATGAAACTAGTATCCAGACATATAGTTGTTAGTACAGTACCTTGTAGTACTATAAGGTATGCTAGTCTCTCTTCAATCAAGAATATGATCAATGCCCTCAGCGACTAACATTCTTATAATGATCATCCAATTTTTTTTTTATTATTTCCTGATTAATAACAGAGCGGGTGAACAAAATAAAATTGCCCATCTTATTTCCGTATGACAAAATACAACCTTGTCTTTTGATTAGGTGATGAAGTTTTAGGGCGTTTGAGAAATTAATTGTAAAAAAATATTTTAATATGTTAAGTAAAAAGTAATTTTAAAATGATTTATCTCATTTACAAAAAATTATAAGATTGCGAAGTTATTTGTAATATTTAATTATTTAAAATAATTAATTATTAGGGGAAAAAAAGATGAGCCCTAGCACCTAAAAGTAAAGTTGCACCTTAGTGATCAGTTCGTCATGAATTTGAATCCAGAAATAGTCTCTTATGTTTGTGTACAATTATTTTTCACATAATGTCAATGACACGAGGTACACCTTTTAATGTTTCTTGAGATTGAATATGACCCTATATTATTTTAAGTTTACATGAGAAATTTGATGAGGATGACCGTGTAATTTACTTTTTTATCATATTTTTTCACTTTAATTATTTGACTTAATTACTAATTTCGTCTTTGAATTATTTAAAATAACTCAATTTGATTCCTAAATTTAGTTCTTAAATTTCCAAACACTTTAATCAAGTTCTCTAATTTTTTACAATATTGTTTCAATCAAGTTCTTTTTGTTAGATTGAAATCACACAGTTAGTAAAAATTGACACTATTCGAGTGAAAATTCCTAAAATTAACAAGAATTACTTGGTTGAGCATTTTTAAAATTTACAAAGACTTGATTGACGCGTTTGAAAATTTAGAGATCAAATTGATCAAATTATGAACCAAATTAGTAATTAGGTCTAATAATGTTCTCTAACTTATTATTTAAAAAAGCGTTTTAACATTATCAGAAACAGCATAAGTTGAAATTTGCACCTTAGTGATCAGTTGGTCATCAGTTTAAATCCAAAAATAACTTCTTATGTTGTTCTTATATTGTGTGCAATTATTCTCCACATACCTTTGTGAAGCGAGGAGTCTATGTCAATATATAGCACCCGATACACCCTTTAGATTTCTTGAGATGGGATATGACCCCTGGTTTTTTTTGTATTTAGTTTACATGAGAAATTTGACAAGATTACAGTGTAATTTACTTTTTATCATATTTTTCACTTTAATAATTTTATCAAACTTAACATTTTAAAAATGTGTTTTAACATACAAAAATTATCACAAAATTTAATTTTCTAAACACACACTTTAAAATAAACAATGAAAGACAAAAGAAACAAACTTTCTAATCAAACCATTTTATTGCTCTACATTAGTGCGAAAATGGCATTGAACTTTCTCACAACGTAAAATGTCCGGATCTTTTCACTGAGAAAGAAAATGCCCACATCCTATCTCTTTCTCCCCAAGAAATAGTGTGTGACGCAGTCCATAAGATTTTATTCTTTTCGAGCCTAGAAATAGATGCTTTGTTTATTCTTCAATATGCCCATCCATATCAACCTAAAACGTGGCTATGTAATTTGAAGCTGTTTACACGCATGTTCAAATCGTTGTGATTCGGGACTCTTTTGGCATTATGTTGTATTCTGGTTCGCAGTGTACTAGAAATTTCTCATGGCATAATGTTGTGACGAAGGGCATTATTATTCAAATAGTTAAAAACGTTAATGCTGCTTGGTAAGCTGGTTTGATTCGAAATGCATGGAGATTAATATATTCCTAAAAAGAGTACAACTTGTGTTTTAATCATATGCGGATTCTAATAAGATGTCCCCCTACGTATTATCTCTTCAGTCTCACGACTCCTTTGCGTTTCATTTGGCATTTGGTGTGTCTAAACTTTTTTGTAATTTGTTAAAATACTAGTCGTCATAATTGTGATCACTGATAGCCCACCAACTACTTAAGCAATAAAGCTAATAAGCTTAATCTTATCTTCACATTAATTCTGAATCTCCTTATTGGTAACCCTTTTCAATAATTATTGGTCCAAACTAAAATAAATAAAGAACTGAACTAATGCAATGGATGGACCAAACCAACCATTATTAAAAGACACATTGCCCATTCTGTCGCACTAATTAAATTATGGAGCCTCCATGTATTAAATGGTTCATTAATTAATACCCAAACAATGGCTATTTTTTCATTACAATATTTTAATCTTGTGAACGACCATTCTCATCACTCGAGTTTTGTCTTTAAAGCATATAGCACGGCTTTGGAATCTGCTTTTTACCAAAAGAATAAACAGCCCTTAAAATAAGCATCGATGAAAAGCGATTAGGTACCAACTATATGCATTAAAAAAGATGTTGAGTTGCAAAACTTTTTAAGCTTATACATAAACAGTAGTTAAACATTGTCATAATAAAGACGATCATTAGCTAGTCTAACTATTATGTAAAAAAAAAAAAAAAACTATTGAGGCATTGAACTTGAAACCTGAGTGTTTGATAGTTTGCGGCTTCTACTATGAAACGGACGATTTTTTTTTCTTTTTCCCATATATTTTCACAACATTAATATTGCACTCTTTTTTACACTAATTTAATTGGAGAAAATAGTCCATATATTGATAATATATATGATTTTTTAATTTAACTTATTATTTGAAAAGGTTATAGGGAGCTCAATTTCTAATAAATAACAAATATTTATTTCAATTCCTTAAATATTTTTTAAACTTTTGTCATAAAAAATATTTTTGAAACATTAATTTAGACGTTATTTCCTCCTTGTCAAATTATAACACTCTTTTTACTAATTCATGCTCCTTAACAAAAGTAATTTAATTAGTTAATGAGATCAAATTTATCAATTATTTATATTATCATTCTAAAATTATATTTTTTTTTATTTTTTATACACTTAATTATTTTTTATTAATATTTAAAGAAAGAATAATTAAGTAAGAATGAGTAAAGGAAAAAATAATCAATATATCCAAAATTAGAATAGAATTATATAAAAAAGAACAAACACATTTTTAAAAATAATCTATAAAATTTGTCACCAATTTACCTTCTGAATTATGAAATAAGAAGAAAATTGACTGACGTACGTACATATAACGCAATGAGACAGGAGAGATCAGCCTAAGATTTGATTCACTTTGGTATTTTGTCTGAGTTCAAGTCTTGTTTGTTTTTTTAACACATTTGCCCTACCCGGCGACAACACTAAGTAGCCAACTTTAAGCCGTCAAACTATGGGCCGGCCTGTTCCAAGTGAAAGGATTAGGAATGTCTAGTAATATAATGAATCACCATTTTTAATTTGGGTTGATAATAGAGTTTATATATATTTCTCTTGAAAAGGGGGATATATTTTATTATAATTCGAGTAAATTATACATATATATATGATCAACTGATACCGATACTGGAATAAAAAAATGATACCAACATAATTTACACCAATTATTATATTATTTTCACCAAAAAAAAATTATTACACTGTTTAATAATTTTCAATTAAATAATTTTATCTCCAAACTTACTATTGTATTAAAAGTTCCAGATTATGTATACTAAATTTTATATTAATAAAAGAATTGTTTAATACACCATTCATATAAATCAAAATTAATGTAATATATATATTTCAAAATATAATAAAGTGTGAATAATTTAATCTATATATATATAGGAGAAATAAGTTAATTATTTTAGGAGTAACTTTCGATAAAAATATTTCCTTTTAAATTTTTAATATAAAGTAAATTTTATTAATCTAATCATTAAATTAAGTCTAAAACTTTTTATAAAAATCTAAAATCATTGGGTATTTTGTTAAATAAACGCAGTCCAATTGGCATTATTTTCTCCAACATAACCGTACTCTCATAATCAGTAGCTCGTGAGTTTGTTAAAAGCCATAAGATATGCCCCTCGAGGCCTCCCCTACGAGCAGGACAAATCTCACTCAATTTGTCGGTTATGACTAACCAAATCTAGCTATGTGTTGTGCACGTGCCTTAAATGCCCAATTCATGATTTTCATCAGCTAAATTATTATTTGAAATTTCTCACACTATTGTGTGAACTGTGAAATCTCTACTTGAAACATTTGCATGTGTTCTCACGCTTTTTAAAATATTTTACTAGATTCCTCCAAAAATATATATTTTACTAGAAATTTATTCTTTAAGCTATTGAAACTAGACTAGTGGTTAATTATTGTTTGAGTAATTTGTTGAAGATTATAATATCGGTCCGTCATGTTATCATTGTAAATCAAAGTTAACACTTGTTTTCTAAACATATATAATAATATCTTAATTGGTTGCTTTATATATATCATTCATGCTATTTTTAATCGGGCTTCAATTTATTTTTATATTCTTAATCCGCAAGAATCAAGAAACACATCAAGAGGATGATTGAAAAAGAAAACAAAACTTGAAATATGTTTGGAAATCATTTTAAGTTATCTTCTAATTTTTTATCTTTATAAAAAATCTTTTTTTGACAATATTAACAACAATTAGTAAATAAGTTCATTTTAATAACTTATATTATTTTGTGAGACATTACTTTAAGTTATATTTTAATTTCAATTTTTTCTTTTCTTTTTGTGTCTTTGTTTTTAAAAATCTAACTGAATCGATCAATTCATCAAATTAAACCGAGAATCAAACTAGTAGTCAATCAAAACAGTTTTACTAATGAACCGGTATCAAACCGATGGTTAATTGGGTTCGAGTGATTTGGCAAAACTTACTTTAAAATGTTTATTAATTTTTTTTTACATAAGATAGAGTCTTATTATTTTCTTATCTATATATTTTTATGTTACAAGGTTTATCATTTAGTGTTTTATAGTGTAATTTTTTTACACAAGCAATACATAGTTGTTAAACTTCATGAATTATATCACACCAATTTTAAGATTTGCAAATAGGGGTAAGCACCGAGTTTGACCAATTACTCACACTTACATAAATGCTTAAATTCTCGTCATCAAAAGAGAGCATCCAATTGGGAAATCAATTAATTAAAGGATCTAACTTAGCTCTGAAGAATAAACTCTGTCACGCTAAAAAAATTCAGAACAAATCCCTTTCAGTTTGGACTAAAACCGAAAAACACGAGCTGAAAATGGTTGTGGTCACCTCCTCCTCCCAAGTCCCAACCCCCCAAGGGCCCCTCCCTCCATAACCAATGAGACCCAAACTTTAATATCCTTCATTTATTCCATGAATATTCAGATTCTAAAGTTATAACGTGAGAAATGTAACGATACTCTTGAGTGCAATCAAATGTAAGGTAATTATAACGTAAAATATATTTTTAATTTTTTAATGAATATAATTAAATATGATTGTAGTCTTTTAACTCTTTTTTAAATATGATTGTGATTGTAATTCCAATATATAATGATACAAAATTTTTTAAAAAATTATTTTAATATATAATGTTAGAGTACTTGTATTTGAAATATTGTCCATTTAAGTGTTGGATTGAATATCACATTTTTATTCTTGTAAAAGACACCTTGGTGGATTGAGAGGAGAAAATGATTATAAATGATTCATGATCTCGACTCCTGAGTAATGTGAGATTTTGTGGCTTACCCAAACACCAACGTTAATTGTTAATATGCTAGTTTTTATTAGTAAGAGTAATTCGAATCCACGATATGTGATCTTTCCCCTTCTTTCTCCCTTCAATCATCAAGTCAACCTTATAACTTTCCTTTAGAAACTATAATAAATTAATTATTAGTGTGAAGATGTGTCTCTAATATCAATTTGCAAGCTCTCAAGTTAGTTAGAAGCAGTTGTCTGATAAGTTAGTTGGTGGCCAATAGCTAACTATTTTTTTAGTTTTTCTTTTTTGGTAGTTTTCTCTTTGATAACTTGTCTTCTTGAGTGGTATATAAACGTAAGAGTATTTCCTCATGGGTATGTTGCAGTAGAGTGTGGTCCCATTCATGTGATGACAATGAATGAGAGGAAGATCAAAGGGTGTGAGAGAGATAAAGTGAAACTTAGGGATCCTTGATGCTGTTATCTCAACAGTGAAAGGACCAAGCAATATTCTATTGTACACAAAGAATCAAGATATTGAAAATTTCTCTGGGTCCAATGATTTTGGCTTTTGGAGAATCAAGATGCAAGCAATCTTGATACATCAAGGATTAGGTGATACTTTGAAAGGTGCATCTTCTTTCCATGCAACAATGTGAGACCATGGATATTTTGGTTGAGAAGATTCCAAATGAAGAAAATCTTGTTAATGCTCTTACCAAGTCTATACCACAATCAAAGTTTAAGCATTGCTTGGACTTGATTGGTTTATATGAAGAGTATAAGTTTTGTGGGAAAAAACAAACTGTGATCTAGAGACAAGGTGGAGATTTATGAAGATGTGTCTCTAATTCCTTATGGGTATGTTGCAATAGTGAGGAACTTGGGGATCCTTAATGTTGTTATCTGTTGGACTCTTAGCAAGCATAACAATTATCGTTGTAGGTTGCAGATTTGTAAAAAGAGATTGTTTTAACAGGAACTTGAGTTTACTTAATAAATTTGGATAAATGTTATCAGTTTAATATTTATGTACAAGTTTAGTTGAAATATCATGGGTTTGTTTAACTAATGAAAGATAATTTAAAGTAATGAAATAACAAAATTTACGGAAATAACAAAAATAATGAAAACAACAGAATTTAGTATGTCGGAAATACGTAAAGTTACGGAAACAATAAAAACGAAGTTAATTAATTCAAGAAAACATAGGATTGAATTTCATCGTTCATACTCTCAGTATCCTAATAAAATAAACACATATGAATCATTTTCTAACATTTCTAATGCACACATTAAGTTATCCCAAGTCTATCCCTCGCACTTGGGACCTAAGAATATTTTCTAAATATCGATCCCTCACATATGAAGTAAATACCCCAGCATTACAATCATAATCTCGTGCTTTTTGCAATCAAAATGTTATGCTTCATTCTTAGCAACGTAACGTAAATAGTAACTTCACTCAGTTCAAATTCTAAAAGTACTTCCCAATCAAACTTAAAATTCAATTTCATGAAAGTAGTGATCAAATAGAATCAAGCATTACAAGCATAATAAAATCACCAATAATGAGTAGAAAAGATTCATACATATATAATATCAAAAGGGATACATAAAGGTACAAAGATTATATCCAATCCTTAAGAAAAACTAACCGATCATTATGTAAAACACAAAACTAAGAGAAATAACGAATGATGCGATCTACGATCACAACTCTACAATGCCCAGGCTCCACTTTCCACTTTCTTCTCTTTCTTCCTCAGTTTCTCATGTTTTTCTCTGCCTAGATGATATTTTCAACTCCCTAAACATGGTTATTTATAGAAAAGAGCCAAGAGGTGTTGAGAAATTCGCCCAACTGAGCATAGCCTACCTAAGCGAATTTGTGACTCAGTGTTGAAGGTACCAATTTGCCCAAGCGAGCTGCAGCTCGCTTAGGCAGATTGATTGCTTAGGGCTGAAGAAATTTGATTAGCCTAGACGAGCTTGATGCTAGCCTGAGCGAATGAATGTCTAAAATCTTAGAAAAATAACCATTTTATCCTTTCTTTTGACTTTGTTTATGAATTTAACAAACAACCATCAAAACCTACAAAATCATGAATGAATTTTTCATATTTAAACAAAAACATTAGTAAATGTACAATACATATAAAACAACTAGATTTAAGGATAATTTATAAGAAAATTATTACAATCAAAAGATAAGTACTAACATTTTAATCTAAACAATAACTGAAATATGACATTTATCATTATCTCAACAGTAAAAGGACCAAACAAGATTCTATTTGTATACATATATCTTTGTAACTCTTGCACCATAACATATCAGTTTCGCTTCGTTTCCCGTGAATGTAGGTCTTTTGTGATTGAACCACGTAATTGCTCGTGTTCATCTTCTATTCCTTATCTTTGTTTGATTCAATTTCTTTTCTGTTATTAGCTTTTGTATGCTTGCTCTGTTTGCTGGTTTTGAACCGTATCAGTTAATAAGTTAGATCCTTTGATTAATTTAACCCACGATCTTCTTTCGTGAAGAGACACTTTAGAAACTAAAAAGGAAGAAAAAAGGACCTTAACAAATTAAACAGGTTGACTAAAATCATGCAGGGCCAGAACCCAATTAATGTTAACAAAGCCGTGAATTTTGTTTTGATTACCAGATGCAATCACAGTAATGCTAATTATACATAACATTCTTTCAACACATTCTTTGTATATTACTGTATTACACGATTCATGTTATTTTATATTTTTCTCCTCTTGTTTTTATATATTTCTCTCTTAATTGTAAAAATTATAATAAAAAAAAATGTTGTGAGCGATCACTTTTGGCCGAGTTATTCATAATGAAATACAGGGAGCAGCGCATATATGTGCTCTGCCAGACAGTGATATATTTTATAACATTTGTTGTAAAGTAATCTGCACTTACACTTTGAAAGAAAAAGGCAATGAAAATAGAACACAAGGGAAAAAACGAAAAACCAACAAAGAAAGTGACATAAAGCAGCTGAAATTACAGGCTATTTAATGCCGTGGCATAAGAAACCGGTGGGTGATGCCAGCAATAAGCAGTGGGGAAGAAGTACTACACTGCAATCACTAAACTCACCTACCAAAAGAAGGACTAAGATAATTCAGAGGAGCATGCTATAAATGAATGGCTGAAAAAGTTAAATTAATGAAAGGAAAAGGTAATTTGCGTCATGTAAGCTTTAATTTGTAAGAGAGGAATCAAATCACGGAGAAAAAAGACCCTTGTCTCTTATGATGAATTCATGATATCAGTTTGACGCAATATGAGATTGGATTGGCTTCCTTTTCCCCCTCCACGAGTACACGTTGCTGCATGAAATTATTGCTATATTCTTCAAAGGTGTCTTTTTGTGTGTGCCATAAATAGGTTTTGTAAATTGTAATCTGTAAATGTTATATGTTATTTATGATCAAAATAGTTAAGGAGCTATATAGATGTGTATTTTCTGATATTATTTTAAAAAAATTTATATGGTCATATAAATATTTTAAATATAAACTAATATACTAGTTAAGGAGTTAGTCTATACCAACAAAAAAAAAAGTTAAGGAACTAGAGATGTTGTTGCTTATAACCATAAAAAGTATTTCACTTGTGTCATCCTAATTATTTCTGATGTCATTTATAATTTATTATCATTTCGTTTCATTTTACTATAATTTCGTTTCATTTATCATTATCATTTCATTTCACTCAGATTTAGGTTTCATTTTCTTTCTGTAGTTCATTTCATTTCATTTTGGCGTTTCCCCTTTTCCCCCCTCCACTCTCTCACATAAGAACCCTTATTCTCCTTTTTTTTTTCCAACGTGTATGATGAGCAACGATGTTGTCAACATGCTTAACGAGGAGCGATATGATGGTCGTAGTTGTTGCACAATAATCATGATTGTGCTATGAGAGGATGCTTGATGGTGATGCTCTCTTTGCTCCTCCCCTTGGTTCTTTTCCCTGACACCATCTTTGGTTGTGCAGGAGTCAGTGGCTAGATTAGAATTGTGTTCATCAAGGGAAGTTCCGATGAAGGTCTTCATTGATTATTGTTGGGTTTGATGGTCAATTTTTGGACTTGATTCTATCCATTGATTATTAGTTTCTCTGTTGTTAGGTTTGATGGCTGATTTTTGAATTTGTTTCTCGTTAAACTATTTTCTTGCTTGTTGATTTCATTCGGTAATTATTTCCCGTTGTGTTTTTATTATCATGAGAAAAATATTGTTTTAATGGGAAAAATCCGTTAAGGACCGTTCTCACACGTGGAGGGCAACTCAAAGTACTCCAACGATTGAACTTTACACGCACAGGTTCTTAAACTTTACATCTCTCATTAGGTATACTCTATAATGTATTGGAGGTAAGTATGAGAACGTCACGCATGGGATAATATATAAGTGAAAAAGGGTGTGTTTGATTTGCATTTTCATTTTTTTTTATTTCCTGTTTTCATTCTCTAAAAACTGTTTTCATTTTCAAAAGATTTGAAGTCTGAAAACATGTTTGATTTGATTTATTGTTTTCTGTTTTCATGAAATAAAAATACTGAAAATTTATGATATATTGACTTATTGTCTTTTTGTATTTTTATATTTGCTTAAGACTACAATCATTTTCATTTTAACCAAAATGAGGTTTCTATTTTCAACTAAAAATAATGAAAACGAAAATTTATTGTTTTCATTTTCTAGTTGTTTCCTGATTTCATTTTCACTCAAAATGTTTTCAGAAATCAAACCAAATACATTTTTATTACCGTTTTTAGTGAAAATGAAAACAGAAAATAACCAAGCCAAATACCTACTTAATGCTTTAAGATTTTGAATGGAAGGTGGCATAAAGTTTATTTGTATGATTTTCTTGTGTCATTAATAAAGATCCCATGTGTGTTTTATAGTCCTCGTATTTCTAACAAGAACAACTACCTGTGTAAGATGATAATTGCCCCCATATATTAATTATCTATGAATATCATATTTTTATTTGAGAATGTCAAATATCTCCTTGTTTTCACATAGTTTAATTCTATGAATAATTAAAATAGCGTGTTGAAGGTATGAGATCTACATCAATTTTTAAAATTTCATATCCTTTTCTTCATTTCCACCCTACCAAGCATAGGGTAACACTCACATGGGTAAAACTACATTAAAATATTTTTAAGAGCTTATAAAAAAAATCATTAGATTTTTATGAAATAAGATCATGATTTTATAAAATAAAAAATAATATCATAATTTAAGTATCACGTAAAAAAGAAAGGTGCAAATTGTACGATACACAAGTAAAAGAAACGGTTTCTAAAACCTTGGGCGAACATCTTTAAAAAACAAATTAATTCTTTGAAATTTGCTTAAAAAAATAGTATAGGTAGAAATTTAATTTATTTTTCCCAAAAAGTAATTATTTAAACAATTGGTTAGTGTTTAATTTTCCTATCATTTCTTATAAAACTATAATCGGCAATAAATATTTATATTTTATGCCGTGTATATGAATTGGTATTAAAAGAATCTTGTAGTAGTCGGAAATATATTCATACTCTACACCTTTAATTTCTCAAACGTAATTTTTTTTTTGTTTCAATAAATTATAGTACAATTAAGTTTGTTTTATAGAATGAAGTTGCGAGCAGATACAATAGTTGAAACAAGGACGCATGTTTTAAAAAAATAATTTAGATAAATGATTGTTTCTTAAAAAACTCTAAAAAAAAGTTTGATCAAGCAGGTAAAACTTGATTTGGAACCTTTTAGCCAGGATTGCATCGTAGTACTTTTCTTTTAATTGTTCTGTGTTTTACTTCAAATAAAAAGAGATTGATCACGGGCTAGAAGGCTAGTACTAGTAGTGGTGCTCCAACCCCGCGAATCACGCAGCCATTTTGGGGAATTAACACTCATATGCAACCGTAATCACCATTTGGCTAAGCATGTCTCAGAAAAGAAACGGTAATTATCAAAAGTCCAATCGTCATGTACCCCGTTTGGAAAAGATGTCTCACCTCACCATACTTGCAAGTCAAAATCAGAATCAAGGGAACAAAACGGAATCGCGAGAAACTCTATCATGTGATTTTTATTAACCGCTATTCACTCCGACAACAGATAAAATAAAAGCTTCAGCCTTCTGCACTTTTTTTTTTTTTTCCTTCTTTAATCAAAGCCTAAACTAACCTTGGATACAAGTCACAGCGTCAAAATATTAAAATAAAGAAACGCCGTTAGCCAGAGGCTTACGGCGGAAGCTTGCACGGACTAGGTGGAAGACTTGTCTTCCCAGTAGCAACAAGACGTTGCACGAAGCTCTCGATTCTGTTACCGTTAGTCTCCTGCAGTAACCGCTTTCCCCCGAACGGTAACGATTCCAGGACTCTCTCGTTCAGCACCTTCTCTTCTTTTCCTTGATCTCCCAAACCAAATGCCTGCACAATCAAACACGCCGTCAATTAACTCCGTCACACAAAACTGAAAAAGAAAAAAAGTTACAACTACTAGTGAGCAAGAAGTAGCTTTCAGTTCACTGAGACCGATCCAATGAATCTAATTTCATTTTCTTTTCGCTTTCAGTGTGATTAATGGCGTACCTGAATCCTGACATAATCCATACGGTTCCAACAGAAGGCGTTCCCTAGCATCTGGTCAACGGTCTCGGAAATGCCGTCGAGCGTAATGTCAACCACCGTCGACGTGGAGCACTCGCCGGCGTTGTTCATTCTCTTCGCCTGAGCTCCGTTTCCGATGGACAGGACGAGGAGATCCTCCACGCCGTTCACCGACGGGAAATCGCGCTTGTTGTGGAGGACGTGCGTGACGGCAGCTGCTGCCGGATTGTTCATCACCAGGCCGCCGTCGACGGCGGCGCACGAGGTTTTTCCGTCGACGGAGGAGAAGTGGAAGGGAGTGAAGAGGCCAGGGGTCGCCGACGTGGCGCGGCACGCCTTCCAAAGCTCGAAGTTGAAGCTCGGTGACTCGGACGCGTCGGCTCGGGAGAACACGAACGGCGCAGAGCTCTTGAGGTCAAAGCAAGGGATAAGGAGCGGCTTACACGTGTCCTTCAGAGTCAACAACAGTTTTTCTCCCTCTTTCCTCTTGAAAACGCGCTTCAGCGCCTCTTCCATGCTCCGCGCGGAGAATCTACGGCGTCGGCGGAGCACGCCGGCGCGCTTCGGCTGGTAGAGTTCGCGGTTGTTTTCGGCGAGGAAGTTGACGGCGTCTCTGGCGGAGTACAGAGGCCGGCCGAAACCGTCGTCGGCGGTGATCATGGAGGCGAGGATTGCGCCAATGCCGGTTCCGGCGATAATGTCGAAGTAATCGGCGATTTGCGTGTGAGGATCGGAGGTTTGGGCGCGGATCTGGTCTTCGAGGTGGACGAGGGAGGCGCCGGCGACAATGGCGGTGGTTCCTCCGCCGTCAATGCTGAGAATGCGCGTTTTGGTTGATGCTTCGTAGTGCGAGAGCCATTGCTGCTCCAATTTTGAAAAGATCTCTAACGTGACTTTGCTAAGCTCCATTGCGTTGAGTTTAGAACTTTCAGGAGGAAGCATTAACAAGTGAAGAGTTGAGAGTGCGTTAGAAGAAGAGGAAGGAAGTGAAAGGTGTGTTTGGGAATGGGGTAGTTATAATGCTGCATACACGGTCCTTCTTCGTCCTTGTCGTTGATTTTTTTTTATTAGTGCGTTTCGTGCCTTTTGTTTTTTCTTTTCTTTATTAAATTGATAGATTAATAATTAATTAATTTAACTTTACTGGTCACTACACTACTACACTACCCCTGTTGCCACTTACATCAGTTCACTACTACAACTGCAGAGAGAGAGAGAGAGAGAGAGTTACGTGTGTTTGCACGTGCAAGTGCGCGTGTTGTTTTGCGGGAAGCGCTAAACTCGGCTTGCGCTAAACTCGGCTTGTCAGTCGGCTCGGCTTTTTTTTTTGGTGAGTTCGTTCTTGTTTCCTTTTAAAATTTAATTAATGGCCAGCTTGTTTGTGCACCGCACAGTGCACAGTGCACAGTTTTGAGATGAGGAAGGTAAACAGAGAATCTCCAGTGATGTTTCCGGGAACGTGGAAATTAAAACAATTGCGTAGCGTACAGATAGGATGAGTTCTAGCCCAAAATTTCTGGTGTTGGTGATATTTTGCCTGTTTATTTTTTTAGTTAAGCAATAAGTATTTTACAAGTTTGATGAAAGAAATTTTTTTCCTTCTGCAGTTAACCGTTTACAGTATTTTTTTTTTTTTTTTTATGAAACAAACAGAACTCTAAAACGACTACTATTCTTTTATTCCACAGAATGGAAAAGAAGTGCACAAAAAAGAGGATTTGATGTGGATTGCATAAAAGAATGCTTGAGCTCAACTGTATGTATCTTTAGCTGAACTTGATAGTACAGGATTGGGAATTTTAATTAAAATTAATAAGTAACATGATATTTCAAAAACTATATTAAATATCTAAAACATGAATAAATTAATAAAAGACCTTTTAAAACAAGAGAAATTATATAAAAAAATATTTAAATTAAGACACATTACCAAAATGTTATTGATTCAAGTAGAATTGAGAATTAGAATAAATTAAATCTTGGATTTCAGTTTGGTGAATGGAAATAAAAAATGAGATTGAAACCATCATAATTGCTGTAAACACTTCAAATTTTGTTCTCGAATAAGGGTATTATGATTATGTATAGGCACTGTTTCGACTTAATTAGGTTCTTTTTAAAAGGATAGTTATTGGTCTTTTGAGTCATGTATTTATTTTCAAACTGTGTACAATATAGTCATTTCATAAAAATAAGTAAGAAGTTTTAGTTCCATCAGCCGCACTGTAAATTGGAGGGGCAGAAAAATGGAATTAAGTAATGAAATGGATCATAATATTTGCTCTTCCATTATATTATATTCTTAATTTTCAAGACAAACATTGGAATAGTTTCCCTTCACACCATCCCTTCTTTATCTTTTATCACCAATCTAAATATAATCTAAATTTCAGTTAAGTGTTGAAATTTTAAAACTTACAAAAATTATTTTTTGGAATGTATTATTATTTATATTAATTCTGGAATTTGATTTTAAAAAAGAGAATATTTTTAGAAAAAAAATCATGAAAAATATGAAAGGGGAGTGTATTAATAATAAAGATGTGTAAATATCAATTACAATATAAGTAAAACAATATTCTACCTCAACCCAAACTGAAACAACTTTAGAACTTAGAAACCCGTAGATAATAATAAACGGGAGCATGGTCCAAATAGGGAAATATAACAAATCCCATTCAATTTGTTTTTATCCATTATGGACTATTCTTCTCTGTCAAGCACAAAAGCAGGCTGTGGGCCCAAAAACAAAACATCAAGCAGATATTTTCCGGTCTTTAACTGTGGGCTTGAACTGTTTTTTGGATCTCACTCAAAGCTAGATTGAAAGCCCAATCTTTGTTAAAATTTTGGGAATTGATATTGGTTCCTCTAAAATTGTTTTAGCCCCTATCATGAGTGCACTTTTATCAAAATATCCTTTTGTTCATTTCCTTCCATATTGGCACCCATCTCAGCCATCTCAGCCCTTTGTTCCTTTTTCCTCATACTTTCCTCTTTCACTCTCTTTATTCCTTCCTTTCTTCTTTCCCTCATACATCCCTCCCTTCTCAGGTTTTTTTTTTCCTGCTTCTGGCAACACAATGTAATCATAATTCCCTCTCATTCCATTGTATTGCAAATTATGCTCACCAACGGAATCGTGTGTTACAATTTATGTAACATAACGGAATTATGATTTTATTTTACAAGTGTGGGAGTGAAAAAAAATTAAATAATTTTGTTGTGTAATCTAATATGAAATTTTGATTTGGTTATATAATGTATTTTTGCATTCTCACTTATATAGCAAAAATGTATTTCCATTGCACATTATGGGAAAGAATATTTTTGGAATTTTAGAATGATAATAGGTGTCAATAATAATCTTGTTGGGACCAATAGCAATTCCCTAATTTTTATTTTTTATTTTTTCCCCTTAAGATAAAGTTAGGCGCAAGAAATATACTTTGAACTGTATTTTGGAATTGAACCTTCTAATTTCAACCGTTTTGTTTTGTTTGATGTTAAAGCTTCTAATTGGACATTCTAATTCCAAAGCTAGTTTATTGGATTATGATGTTATAGATAACAAATTACCGCCAAAAACCTTATTCTGAAAAGTTTCAGATTAAACAACTGGGTCTCAACCCCGCATACAAGAAGTTGCTCTTTTCTCATTTTTTTTATTATCAATTATCACTTATCCTGGGAAAAAAAATGCTATTTAGCATGAATGTAACGTTCATTTGTAACAAATCCCGTGTTACTTGTTTCAAATTTTTTAAAATAATATTTATTTTAAAAAAATAACCACCGTCTATTTTTGTTTTCGTGCAATTCGTGCCCGATAATTTTCGTACCTAGCAATGTTCCTTATCTATTTATTATTTCTATTTCCTTTTCTCTTCAGTTGTAGACACTCATTCAGATGTCCATGGAGCATTTTTTATTCTTATACTATACGAGAGATTCTTACTCTCATAGTCTCATGGATGAGTTGGATACCTTGCATTTTCAGTTTTTAACACTGATCTAGTTATAGTTCTGCATTACAGCTTGATGTAGAAGCATTAAAATAAATCTCCTTTTTCCCATTCCCCTATCCAACTTGATATAAAATGCATTATTGTAACCAATTAAGTAACACTACAGTAAATACATGCGTTTTCAACATATATTTACCCTCACTTCCCTTCTCTTCTAAAACCTACTCCTTCCATTTCACCGACTGGCAAGATGTCTGCATTTTTTTCTACTTCTTGAATTATTGGTATGTTCTCTATTCTTCGTACTTCTTAAATGGTTGATATGTTCTCTGTTTAGTATTTTATGTTGTTGTTCCCCGGCAATGAATTTATGTTCTGTTCTCAATTTGAGATAAAATGGACTGATATTTTAGTGCCTATGGTTTATGCGAGGTTGAATAAATAAAATATTTAGCTAATTTAATATATAATTAAAATTAAGACTTAATAAATACTTACATAAAATGTTTAGGGGTATTGGATTAGCATTTTAAAAGATTATTTTGACATAATTTTTTTTTTGTGAATTTTAAATTTTTTTGTACAAATGTAATGGTTTTAAAGGTTTTTTAAGACTTTTATGATTAATAAAATATTTTAGTGCCTATGGGTTATGTGAGGTTGAATAAGTAAAATATTTAGCTAATTTGATATTTAATTCAAATTAGGAGTTAATAAATACTTACATAAAATGTTTAGGGTCTATTGGATTAGTATTTTAAAAGATTATTTTGACGTGAAAAAATCCTTGTAAATTTTAAAATATTTTGTAAAAATGTAATGACTTTTAAGATATTCTTTTAAAAAAAATTTATGATTAGAATTTTGTAATTTAGATTTTAATGAATTTATAACCTATGAATTCACAAAATTTGAATAGACGGTAGATTTGTAAGATTTTATCTTTTAACTCAAAATTTACAAATGAATTGGTTTAACTAGTAAATATGTAAAATGACATATTTAATATTTATAATATTTGAATTTTATTTCCAATAACTTATCATACTAAAAAGTGGATAATAATTTTTAAAATTTTGTATTATAAAAAATAATAAAAATAAATTTTCCTTTTTTTGAAAAAGTAAAATAAAATAAAATAAATTTAATAAATTATATTATTTAAAATTATTTTTTAACGTTTAAATAATTTATTAGTAATATTATTAAATAATTTAATAGTAATATTATTTTAAAACAAAAAATAAAAAATTTTAAATAGAATAAAATGTTAAAATAGAATTTCAAATAAAATAGTAAAAAAAATTACAAAGTAAAAAAAACTAATAGTTTATAGATTAGTTTATTTTTCATTAACTACTTCAAAAATAAACTATTAAAATAAATTTGTGTATAAACTAAGCCTATTTTGATAAAAAAAAAAACTTATAAGTTCTTTAAAAGTCATATAAAAAATAAGCTACTATCCATAATTATCACTTGCAACCCAAAAACACCCAATATACTTATAGTTCTTTTATTAGTTTAATAAAATGAATCCTATATATGTGATAATATTATAAGCTAGCACCAAATACAGGGTACTAAACCATTATACTTTTGTGATCTTGAATTCAAAAGAAATGACGATGATGGTTAGAGCCGTGGTGGTGTCTATATTCCGTTTTCCGAGTTAGACATTCAACACTCAACCGCGGCAAATGAGAACATTCAATGCTTTGAAGAGTAAGATAATCCATTTTTGTATAATTTCTTTTACGTTATATATATCAAGTCCAATTGAATTCATAGTCTCATCATCTGAAAGTGGCAATGATGCATGAATGAAAAGGAGACTTTGCTTACCTGGCAAAATTGAATTCACTTAAATATGTAACTCCAGTTCTCAAAGCAACCTATGATGGTCTTATCATTTGAATAGAGAAATTTATAAAAGCGATTTGTAGGACTAACTGTTCCGGGGTAATTTTGTAAACAGAAAAACAAGCACATTATAACTAATAGGTGGAACAATGTTTTTAAGGCAATATGGGTAGAATTGTTTCAAGTCTCTTAGAATTTTTACTTAAACTCTAATAATTTTACTTCCATGTGTCACTTGCGGGTAGAATACAAAGAGAGGTTCTGCACAAGGTGCCTACAACACTGCTCCATAGTTTGGAATGAATGCGAAACTTAGATTGGAAGCAGCTTGTAAAGTTGCAGTCCAAAGATGGGTCATTCTTGTTTTCTCCATCCTCTACAGCTTAATTATGCTCTCATGCAAACTAAGGATGGAAATGCTCACAACTACTTGGAAAAAACAGTCCATAGGTTCAATGGGGGAGGTAAAATTGTTTTGATGAATGCTTATTTATTTTAATATATATATAAATTTTAGTCAAAATTATGAAAAGAATATTCTAATAAAAGAAAAGTTTCATTTTGTTTAATTAACATTCTTTGTCTTTTAACTCGTGTGTTTTTCAATTGAATTGGTGACTTAAAACTATCGTAATTAATATTTGAGGCAAATAAATGCTCTACTACAACATTCACAAGAATAGAAAATTAACTGATTTGAATCCAATATTATTTCTGTGACATAGTATTTATTTATTTGTTGTCTAGTTCCAAATGTCTATCCGGTGGATTTGTTTGAACGCATATGAATTTTCGATAGACTTGTTAGAGATATATTAAAGAAGAGGAGAACTGATGTAAATAACAAAAATATACATTTTTATTGATTGCATTCACTTAAATAGATTGAATTAAAAATTGAAAAACAGAAAATAACAACTAACTAATTAAACTTCAACAATTAAGCTTAAGCCACTAAATGACTGGTGCATAACAGTCAAATAATCTAACAGCAAACTCTTTAAAACTTGGTAAATAAATTAAACCTGAAAATAAAAGATAAAAAATCAAGGCTACTGAGGCATGCATTTGCACACATTCCTTTAATCTCTTATATTGCTTAGAGAAAGATATATTTATGATTTTCACAAATGGCGAATTTGGTAGGTGTGTTTGAGTACTTTAAGAAAAATGACGAATTCTTTTGCTTTTCTGGGCAATCAAACCAAGCTGTGACAGGAATGCTTAATCTTTATCGAGCATCTCAAGTGCTATTTCAAGGAGAGAAGATTCTTGAGGATGCCAAGAACTACTCTGCCAAATTTTTAACTAAGAAACGTGAGCTCCCAATGGATCATACCAAACATTTATCTGGAGAGGTGCGTTCCAACTTACCTATATGTTAAAAAAATAATATATGCAAACCTAGCTACGTACTTTATGTGCATGAAGGTATATATTTAGAAAAACAATAAGAAAAAAATCGACAATTTTATGAGGTTAAAGCTATTTATTCTTTTCCTCTCCGGTTCATATTTTTACTGTAGCTCATATAGCATTGTAAAACTAGTGGGTTATGCACTGGACGTGCCATGGTATGCCAGCTAATTACCCAGAGTGAAGACGAGATTTTACCTTGAACATTATGGTGGAAGCAGTGATATTTGGATTGCCAAGACCCTTCACAGGTACCATTCTTTTAATCCCATAATGCTCTAATAAAATAAAATATAATATGAAAAATTGATAAAATAAAATAAAATATAACTATCAGGTTTGTCACATATATGATGGTCAAATGACTACAAAGAAAAGTTTTCGTTTAGGTACTCAATAGTACTCATTCTTCAATCCTCAAACATTCAGTCATACTATCACTTTCAACAAATATAATCATGCATTAAATTAATGTTGGAGAAGTTAGCCTAAAATCACTCCTATATCTTTAGTCAAGTATATATTATATTTATATATACAATAATTTATACTATTTTTTAATTATCTCTCTCTATTACATTATTTTTCTTTCCTTTATTAATTTTTTTACTCTATCTCTTATTTAATAAAAAAGGTTATATATTTTTTATTTCATTTTTAATTTATATAAATTTGAGTTTTTTTATTTTAAATTCTAATTGAAGTGCAAATTTATAGACTAAAAATAAATAAAAAACTTACAGAGAAAAACCTATAGGAACTAAATTGACTTTTAAGTCTTTTTTAAATATCACAGAAGTCGGTAAGCAGATTTCACCATCAAGATATTTTGAGCTGTCTTCTCTCCATATCCAATCATCCTTCACCTCTTTAGATAGATTAAATTAGTATTCTTCTTTAACAGAATGCCCTATGTGAACAGTGGTGTTTATCTCGAGCTTACAAAATTGGATTACAACAACTGTCAAGCAGAGCATTGTGCGGAATGGGAACAAATCCAAAGGTGAGTGTATCCCCCCAGAAAAAACTCCATTATATGCTACTAATTTGACCAAAGCAAAAGTAAAGTTAATTGCAATATTAATTAATTAATTTGCAATGGCATGTATATTAGGTGGTATACTGAAGCAGGACTAGAGGGATTTGGGTTGAGCAAAGAAAGTCTACTATTTGCTTACTTTATAGCAGCAGCCAGCATATTTGAGCCTGTGCATGGGCTAAAACTGCTGCATTGCTTCAGACACTGAGGTTGAGCATAAATGATGAAGAAACTAAGAGTGCTTTTGTAGATTTGTTCAATAACAGAATCTACGGACGAAACTACTCAAACAAGTAATTAAGCATGCCATTAATTCATTGTTTTCCCTATCACACATTTATTGTGCTAGCTTGTTAGAAAATACTAGTTTATGGTAAAATAATAACGGTGATGCAACAAAATCCTGTTAAATGTTTTTTGCAGGCAGTTGAACAAGAGAGAGAGTTCTCCTGGAGATTTTGCTGACAAACCTTGATTACCTTGGGTTACAAATGTTTCGGTGTCATGGTCACGAATTTTCTCATTATTTTGAATCAAGCAGTGAGTGGAAACCCTTCTGAACTTTCTAAATTTCTATGCACTTCTGACAGACACGTTCAAAACAGTTTCAGTTATATGAAATATGTGAAAGTCTTAAATATGGATTGAGTTTTGATAAATTAATGAATTTTATTTTAAATTATTAATAAAAAATTTACATTGAATTTCTAATAAAACAAAAAATTATTTTTGGCCCTTGTTATTTTCTGTTAATCCTTCTAATAACAAGAACATAGTTCATACAAAAAAATTATATGTGACTTCATGTTAAACTCCTTCATCACGTGAAAAGTTATTAGATTCTCAACTTGTTATATTATGTTGAAAATATAGACTAAAAATGGTGATTGAAAATAGTTTTAGAACTATAATCGGTCAAAATTTAGATTAAAGCCTAAAAGTAGAAATCTGAAAAAATTTAAGAGTAAAAAAATAATAAATCTTTTTTTTTTAATCAGTGGCAAGGTTGGCTGTCAAGGTGGGAAAATGAAGGAACCTGCTTTGGAAGAGAACTGAGCTGATTGTGCAAATTATAAATGTAATGGCTGGAAGTCACTAACAGAGTCTGTCACGGGCTCCGTGATTATCAACGCAACAAGGTCAATTATAGAGACTAGAGTGTGGTATTAATTAAACGTTTATTTAATAAAGTTTATTTCATTATAAAGAAGTTGGAACTTATTTTTATATATTTAATTAAGATGTGTAAAAGCTCTTATAGAACTGTTCTGCGATGTATCATGAGGAGAAAGATTCTAGCGACTCGTATGGTGGTTTGTGGTGGTCCACGGTGAATAACTCCGATAGAGCCACGTGCATGGATTTGGATGATCAAGTCAGCATGTGAGCTTAGAGAGTGAGAATAAGGGAAGTTGTGTATACTTGCAAGATCTCCTTGCATATATAAACATTCTTGGCGGAAAAAGTCATTAGGTTTGTTAAGTGTCATGTGGAAGGGTTTGGATTCTTTCCATTTCTTTTTTTTTTCCACTTTTTTATTATTAAGCTTTTTAGAAAATAAATATTACTTCTCATAAAGAATGCATCATTTCCATTTGATTTATTTTTCTAAAAGTTTATAAAAATGGAAGAAATGGAGAGAAAAGGAAATGAAGAGGATCCAATTTCCCATGTGGAGGCCGTATAGCTAGGGCGTATATATGGAGGCTAGTTCGCTTAAGTTCATTATTTGCTTCTGATCCAATATATCTGGGATAAGCGTAGGTGCCAATTATAGCTGTATGAGTACTTTGATTTGAGATAAATAGGAGAAGTTGATGCAACTTCCGTAACAGTTATTTTCAAGTCAATATTGACTTAATTTAGCGCAGTGTTAACCCAGGAGATAAAATGAATACTCCATAACAAGAGCACTTCTAATATGATGCCTAGATTATAAGTTTCAGATCCTGATATATATATATATATATATTTGCAATTATTGTTAGGCACGCACATGATAGTGGCAACGACAACCTGGTACAACCAGAAATACTACTCCTCAATTAGAATCAGACATGGAAGAAATTGTGTAATCGGTGCTCCATAATTCCTCAGATGGAATGCACACCAATGTGAAGAATTCATTCCTCACAGTGGCCAAGGGCTTTTACTATGGCGCATATTGTGACCCAGAGACCATAAACTCCCATGTTGAGAAAGTGCTCTTTCAAAAAGTGATGTAAATCAATAAAAATATGTTTAGAACAAGTGTTACCGTACATATAATGTTATTTTCCCTTTTAGTCTCGTTGGAATACATTAGCTTTAATCATGACTTGATCCAGTTTCAGGTCGACCTCTAGAAAATTTATGAGAATTGAGTAAAAACCTAGTAGATTAAACTTACCTATCAATTAAGAAAGATTATTACTATTTAAGATTCTGTATTGTGCATATATATTTTTTCTAACTACGTAAAGATGACAAGTCAACAATTTAAACTATATGATTGAATTAAGTTTTAATGTGAATCTCTAGTCACATAACATCCCAATAAATTATTCCCTCATTTCCTTATTATAAGCTCTTAATCAGGTACATGTTTCTCCATTAGATTGTTGACTTCTAATTTTCAATTAAAAAATAATAATAAAACGAATAAGTAGACACTATCATTATCTATTTTCTTACAATTTCGGCATGCCGGTTGATTTATGCTAGTTTGGTAATTTCTTTTTCACTTATACCATTTAGGTAAATTTCGTTTCTAAATACACTACGCCGGCAAAAAAAAACAACCTTACTTTTTTAAACAAATCTTTGAAAATTAAAAGCAAAAATATAAAAAATACATTTTTGTAATTATTTATAAAAATAAAATGCAAATACAGAGAAATATTTTCTTAAATTAATGAATACTTTAAAATTTCTCACTAAAACTTTACATTTTATTTGAAATGCTTTGGTTCCTATATACACAATTGTGCAATTTTGTTCCCTCAAAAACATTTATTGCACCATTGGCTCCTAAGTTTTTAATATTTAACAATTTTGATCTATCATTAGTTTGTCATAACTTTTTTTAACAAGTTATTAATATAACATCAAAGTAATGTGTTGACCTGACAAATGACATGATAATCCAATACATATGATGGTGTGACACTAATAATATTAATGTCACAGTAGAAACTAAAATTTCAACCATCAATGTCATGTAACTTATGTGTGAAATAATAAGTTATTTGTCATGCCAGCACGTTAATTAGTGTTATGTTGCCATTTAGATGCTACGCCATTAATTTACATTAAAAAATTGATGATAGATTAACAATAGATCAAGATTGTCTATCTGTTTGTACTGTTTGCCTTGGCCTGGCCACATCTTGTGGTTCAGTCAATGGTTTTGATTATATGTTGATTTTGCCTCTTTAAGAAAAAATGAGTAATAGAATTTGAGGGCCCAAAATCATACTGAAGAATCAAAAGTGAATTTAAGCCTATTTGAAAATGATAGTGGCAAGGCTGGCTGTCAAGTTGGCAAAACAAACGGAACAACTTCGGTAGAGAAGAACTACATCTCAATCCACAGTACCATAGGTTGCTTGTAGTCACTAACAGAGTCTGGCCTGGGCTCCGCAATTATCAAAGCAACAAGGTCAATAATAGATATTAAAGTGTGTATTAATTAAGCGTTTGTTTTATAAAGTTTATTTCATTAAAAACAATGTTACAAGCCTTTTTTATATATTTAAATAAGATGTATGTGTAAAAGCTCTTCTAAAGCCCTTAAATATGATGCCTAGACTAAGTTCCAGATCCTGATTTTTTATATTTCTTGTTAGGCACATGATAGTGGCAACGACAACCTCAGTCCAACCAGCATCACTATCCCTCAAATAGAATCAGACATGCAGGAACTTGTGCAATTGGTGCTCCAAAACTCCTCAGACGGCATGCACTCCAATGTCACGAATTCATTCCTCACAGTGGCCAAGGGCTTCTACTATGGAGCATATTGTAACCCAGAGACCATAAACTCTCATTGAGAAAGTGCTCTTTCAAAAAGTCATGTAAATCAGTATAAATGTTTTGAACAAGCGTCATCGTTCATAATGTTATTTTCCCTTTTAGTCTCGTTGGGATAGGTGCCAAATCGGCAATCATCTTGTTTCTATTACTGGGAATGCAATAAAGATCAAATGAAAAAAGAATCCAGAGTGACAAATTATATGCAGAAATTTCTTATTTGATTTTGAGCTCGTTCCATTGCTTCAAAGTATGATATATTTTTCAAAGTCGTATACTTGCCCCTTCATCTCCAAGAATCTCCCTACTAACTAATAAAACGTTAATAAGACAGAATATTTTAATGAACTCCATTGAGAGAAGGAAATTATATCTCTTAATGAACCCAAATTTTATTTCATCAAAGATATAATTATTTTAGACACAACAAGATCTGTACATATCTTAACACTAACATGTTTAACGAATTATACATAAAAGGGGATTCTAGTAATGTGATAGTGATTAGGATTATTACAATTTAAGATCCAGTAATATGCATATATCTTTAAAGTGACTATGCCTGAGTCTAGCTTTTCTTGTTAGCTAAAATCACCTGTGTGCTATCAACTTGCTTTAATTGAGATTTAAGAGCGTTATAGTATAAAAGTTAAACTCCCTATGAGGATCAAATTTCCATTTTCATAAACTAAACAAATCTAGGTCTTGTCAACCCACTTCAGAAGAAGCATATAATGCCTAAAAGTATATCTTTTTCTGCTTTTCAATTACATGCGCAATAAATAATACCACTTGATCTCAAATGGAATCTGGGTACTCAAAAAAAAAAATATACCCTAGATATTTCATGCATAATAATTAGTATGAGTTCAGAAATTTTCCTCTTCTACAAGTGAGATTAGAACTTTAGAAATCTCAAGACTAAGATGTACGGGTTTTTAGTATAAATCAGAATAGGAAATTATTATAGGGCACATTAGCCTCCTCTATAGAATAAGTCCTCCTCACATCGGATCCTAGATGTTACATTTTTCGTACGTGTGAAAAAGGGGGGAAAAAACGAATGAATCACACGAAATAGTCGATACTCCAAAAAAATGTCAGAGTAAGATAGTTATTAGAAATATGACTAATTTCATATTGCAATCTTGAAGCTCAAGGTATACATCAACATGTTTAAATTAATAATAATGATTCAGCAAACAAAAATTACTCGAAGCACGGAATTGACAAGGGTACAGAATTCATGTCTTAGAGAAGATTCTTAGTTTAACATTATAACTCTACAGGTAAGAAGCCATGTTGAGCTCAATTTCTTCTTTGGCCTGTTTGTCAAATGGTTCCTCACCAAAATATAAATCTAGAATTGACTTACATAGGAGTTTACTCTGGATGCTTCCCACTTCCTGTCCATCAACTACAAGAAATAAGATAAATTAATGTAAAAAATCTTGTTGTAATGTAACAAAGAAAAAATATAAAGCATACGCATTAATAATATAAAGTAACTTAAACACCTAATGCTAGTTGCTAAAGATTTGCATTGTTTAAAGAACATTTATACAGCACACTGTACCAGTTTCACTTTGAAAGGTCCCTCCAAGTTAAACGCTTAACAATGGTCTCCATAGAATAACAACCTTACCACCAAGGTGGCAAGGTGTAATTGCATAAGGTACTAGATACTTCAAACAAAAAATTGAAACCTTTATTTGAGCTATTTATATTAGCTATTTTTAGTAAGGGTAAAAGTGGCCCGATAGGTCAATTACTATCAGATCCTAAAGCTAATTTCTCAAAAGATTCAGTGCAAACTAAAAAGAGAAAACGCATAATCCATTTTTCAACATTACCTGAATTCTGAGACAAAACTCTTTCTCATTATCATATTGTCAGTTGAAGAATATAAAACAGTAGTAGTTGTTTCATTCCACCCATTTCCTTGCTTTAGGAAAGGTATCAATAAAATATGATCATGGATTTGACTTTCTGATTAATACATGAGCTTCATGTAGCCAGTTTGGACTATGGTGTATAAGGGAACACCCCTTAAGTTAGACACAGTTCTAATTGAAGAAAGAAGTAGAGAGAAGAAGAAACATATTCATGAGTTCTCAACTGAATCTTCTGAATCACTATTAAGACCTGATTTTTCCTTGTACAAAAAACACGAAGCAGGAAAAATATTTTTAACTGTATTATAAATTCTGAAACTTGAGATGGAAATGTAGACATGGAGAAAGATGACTTACTTGATGTACGGAGAACATGGCCCTTGTCTCTTGAGAGATGAATTACAGATCCACGGGGAATTTTGAATTCATCTTTAAATTGTGAAGTGAAGCTACATCACAGCATGCCAGTAAAGTAAAATCATAATATGCAACAACAGAAAATTCTCACCCATTTAGATGGAAAAAGTTACATCTCATGAACAGATACTTGGAATAAAATTTCCCATGGTTTATCAAAGCTAATATATCAGTATCAATTATAAAATGCATTTAAGTTTAAAGCATGTTAGAGATATCTTTGAGTTGCCTAGTAATTGGTTGGATGAAAATAGAGGAGAAGGGAGGTATTCTCTTAAAAACAGCTTGTTTGGTTCAAATATTAGGTGGGGAGGTGATGGGGCCAAAATTTCTCCTTTCATATTTTCTCCTCCCCTCTGATATTGGGAGGATTTGGAGGGAAGAGACGGTACTTAAAACTTTTAGGTTATGCTGACTAAATTATCTTTAACTTGAACATTTGAGTTTAACAGCTTTATTTATCTACAGTATGTATATAATGGTAAATTGCTTTATTTCCCCGCCACTCCCTATGCAAACCAAACAAGGTCTCCTTTCCCTCCATTAAAATAACTTACTTCCTTCCTTTGAACCAAACAGTGCGCTAGAGCTAGAAAAGAAAGAAGAAAGAGAAAAGAAAAGGCTTCAAATTTAATACCCACCAAAAGCCAACTTCCCCAATGCTAAAAATGCAACTAAGAGAGTTCTGAAGTGTTACAGTGACATGCACATATATACTTTTTTTGACAAACACTTTTGCAAGTGTGTGAGTGTTTGAAAGTGACGGTTCAGTCTCAGATCGCAATTTCCCGACAAGTTATACACACAAGTAAACATAATAATGTAACGACGAATTCTTAACATATGAAACTGAGATTGCCAGTTGAAGAAACTATTCACCTTTGAAGCAATTCCTTATTATCCGATCCCCCAAACTTTTGCAGCCTGCTTCCCACAGACTCTTCAAATGCACTACGTACAGAACGAATGCTCAATCTCCCATACACAATTTGAAGTCTAATTGTCATGGAAATATCACTTTCCATAAGATCTTCAGTAAACTCCTTACTGCCCTGCAATTCAGACGCAGACAACTTCCCATATTTCTCAGAAAGATGTCTCTTTATGTCCTCATCATCAGCATAAACACCTACAACAAATGACATAAATTTTCTCAATACCATAAAAGTTTGATCTTTCCCCTAATCACTATTTGATAATATACATTCCAAACCAACAATTCCCCTTCCCTTTTGTCCAACCAAGCTGAAAGTAGTTGCAAATTAGCAAACTTTACACTAAAATTAAGTTACAGTAAAACTTTCCAGATACTGCATCCAAAAGGGAATCTACCTAGATTTTTTTTTTGAGTTATCTCCACTTGATAAAACCAAAGTTAAAAGATCCAAAATTATTCTTTAATCGGAAAGTGCGGAGCTAAATTGGGAAAAGATCATTTTTTTGTAATTATTTTTACATTTAAACTAGTGAGGGTTGAGGAAAATAAAATGCCTTACCAAATGCGTATACATCAATGTTCTTCAATCCCAAAATGCTTTTTTTCCGCAAGCCAATTCCGCAGAGTTTCTGAGAACTGTCTAAAACCGAAGGGAACGAAGTTCCGGTTTTTGACTCAACCACGGAAACCCCACTGTCGGCCAAACTCAGTGAACCCCAGAGAGGCATTGATAGGTCAGAAGAGAAGAAGGAATTCAGAGCATTCCGGAGAAAGGAGCGGTCGGAGGAGGAGACGGCCACGACGGCGGCGGAGGCTCCGGCAACGGCGGCGGCGAATGCGGTGAATGGGCGAGGGAATTGAGGCCTTCGGGGCTGAGGAAACGAGAAAGGGAAGCGCAGCATGGACGACATCTTTGCTTCGTTAGTTTCACTATTTCAGAAGCCAAGACATCGCAAGAAGGTAAATTTACTACACTCGTAGACATTAAATAAAGGTGGTAAAAAATATTTTTTTTTCTCCCTCAAAAGTCAAAATATTCTAGAATGTTAGTAGTATTTTTTTTATATAAAAACTTAATAAAACTCTAGTTTCTAGGAGTACCTTTATCCATAAAGACTTGTTTTTAATTCTTCATGTTTCTAAGAAGAACTAAAATCACATGATTTTAGTAAATATAATGATAAGGATTAAAAACATATTAAATTTTTATAAAAATAAAAAACATTTCAAAATATTTTTTAAAAAAAATATAATTTATCGTAAAATAAAAGTAGAAGAAAATTATATAAAAAACAAATATTAAAATTACGTTAAGTAATAAATTTGTTTTAAAAAATGTTTAAGTCAATAATCTTTTTTTCACTGGAATTTAATCTCTTAAATATTAAAAAAAATAGAAAAATATTGGCAATGTAGTTTCTGAAACACTCTTTCTATAATATATATATATATATATATATATATATATATATATATATATATACCATTAGTTAAAATTGGTTAGAAATCATAAAAATGATATAATTGATTTTACTCATGAGTTTATTATTTTCAACAAATTTTAACTAATAAAATAAAGTGCATTAGAAAAATGTGTGGTTAACGCTTCTCATTTTGTCCTTTAACTTTTAAAATTATTTTTTTTTATCTTTTTTGTTGAGAGAAATATTGTTTGTATTTCACATTTTTAAAGACCAAAATTACTAGAATTTTAAAACTAAAGAATTAAAACAAAAGTGTTGAAACAATGGAAAATGGATTTTAAATATATATTTATTATTAGGTATTAGAAATAATAATGGATTTAAATAGCTTTATCATTGAGAATTTGAATTTATGCATTCATTAATGAGTTATTTTGCATTTATTTATTATATTTATTAATTTAATTGTTGAAAATAAAAATATCAGACTCAAAATATAAAATAAAACTAACAGTAATAATTTGTAATAATTGATTCATTTATCATTTGCAATTGTATGTTAAGTTTGATAGTTTTAAAAATTATTAATACGTGATTAATATCATTAATATCAATATAATATATATCACAATTTAATGTTTCAGTGTAAACCAGTAGAATTAAGTTGAGCTCTGTTTAACTTGTTAAAAACATGATACTCAAGTTTAAATTATTTATTTAATTCAGTCTAATAAAAAATTGGACTTACCTGTTATGAAATATTAAGCTTCAGGTTGACTTGTTTAGCTCATTTATAAATTAATTATTTTTCTTTTATGAATTTTTTTAAATAATTTTTTAAATTTACAATATAATATTTAATAACTATTTTAATATTATATAATTATATACTACTAGCAAAATGAACTTAACATGTGATAAGTAACGTTAAAAAATATAATAGAAAATATACTAGTTAATTAATTTAACGTTATTTTAAGAGGTAGATATGTTTACATTAAAAATATCATTTATGTAATATATATATATATATATATATATATATATATATATATATATATGACTCATTTAGATACTGAAGCCTAATCTCATTGGATTTATTTATTTAATTAAATGAACGAGATTAAGTGAGCAACTAACGAGCTGCGCCCAAATAATTCACAAACAACTTGGCTACTACCCTGGTCTTACATAATAATCTTTTATAGTATAAAATCAGTGTTGATATCCAGTGCCATAGGATACTGATTAAGGAGGAGAGAATTTATGTATTGTGAAAATTATATGAGATCATATAAAAAGTAATGAATAGGATAATCTTTTATAAAAAAATTGCATTTATGTAATAAATCACATTAGTTAGTGGACGTTTAATCAAAAGTGATTTTGAAAAAATATAATTGGTACCAACATGTAAGCCGTAGGGTTGATACACAAATGTAAGTCTATGCTTTATTCACATGTGGAGGAATAAGTTATATAGTAGGAGAATTAGTGTCTAATTTCTTTCATTTTAAAATTATTTTGGGTCAACGAGTAATACACGTCATAAGTTGGATTAGTCTCTGAGCTAGTTGGTTGGGAAACATTCATAATCTCTAATCTAAGACAAAAGTTTTTTTTGTTACCAACATATTGTTGGTCTAAGTAGTATTAGACTTAGTCTCCTTAAGTATGACTTCGAGTTCGAGAAGTCCTATAAATGAAAAAAAGTGATTTGAAAATAGAGACTTCATTAAAAATGATCAGGTTATCCGATTATTCCTCAATAAAATTGATTAATACTCTATACGAATATTATGGTGATAAAAAAATATATTAATTAATACAAAAAATGTTAACTAATACCTTAAGAGAATTGGTTAAGAAATTAAAAGATGAATTTTTTTTATTGAGATGCATAAAAATGTGTTCCCCCACAATTTTTAAATGTAATTTCATATATTATTGATAAAAAAAAAATTCTCCTTTTAATTTTTCAACTAGTTTCCTTGGAGCACTAGTTAGCTAGCAACCTTCTTTGTGATATTTTTTTAATTTATCATTTATAATTATCTGTAATGTACAAGTTTAATAGTGTATAAATAATATTAATATATAATTACCACTAATATCATATATATTGGAATTCGATATATCTTGTATAATTCTTTTATAATATAAATTATAAAGTAAGGAATTTTTTACAAATTATTTTCAGCATAAAATAATACTAGCACTTTAGACAATTCATCTTTTTATAGTTTTATTTTCATTTATTTACTTAATACATCATATTGTTTAGTGAAACATTTAATTGAAAATGAATTTTTAAGGAACAATAATTATTAAATTTTTGAAAAGGATTATTAAGAGGACTATATTATTGAGTACTTAATCACAATGGGTGCATTCTCAATGGCTTTATGTTTTGTACTATGGATGTTAACAAAAAAATAATGGCCTGATAATGAGTTTTAATGATGTTATTAACGAGAATTTGAATTCATGTATTTATTATCAAGATTTATTTATTATATTTACGTATTTATTTTTAAAAATACAAATATCAAACTAAAAAAATGAAAATAACTAATGATATAAATTTTTTGATAGAATATATACATGTATGCAAAAGAAATTATTGAACGTGCTGACATGTTATTTTAATCATTGAACGTGCTGACATGTTATTTTGTAAGTTTTGTCCAATTCTGGTTGGTACTAAACCGAAACTTAGTGTTAAAACCAATCCTTCATATGAGGATCCCTCTCACTACCGTAGTCTTGCCGAAACTTGCTCTCCAGTATCTCACATTCACGAGACTTGACATCTCTTATGTCGTACAATAGATCTGTTTATTTATACATAATCTGATGGATGATCATATGCATGCTCTCAGGCGCATCCTGTGCTACATTCAGGGTACACTTCACTCTGGATTGCATCTTTATCCCTCATTAGCTACTTCTCTGACTTCTTATATAGATGCAAATTGGGGTGGTTGCCCAGATTATAAAAAATCTACTTTTGGTTATTGTGTGTTTCTTGGTGATAACTTGCTCTTATGGTCTTCTAAACGCCAACCCACACTATCTCGCTCCAATGTTGAGGCCGAATATCAAGGTGTTGCCAATGTGGTTTTTGAGTCATGTTGGTTATGCAATCTTCTTTTGGAGTTACATTGTCCTATCCATATAGCTACATTGGTCTACTATGATAATGTTAGTGCGATATATCTTGTCGAAAATCTAGTTCAACATCAATACACTAAACACATCGAAATGAATATTCATTTTGTTCGTGAGAAAGTTGCCCATGGACAAGTACGTGTCCTACATGTCCCCTCACATTATCAAATTGCTGATGTTTTCACAAAAAGTCTTCCTTTGGTGTTGTTTCAAGATGTCAGGGAAGGGATAGTCTCAGCGTACGACAACCTTCCGCTTCAACTGCAAGGGTGTGATAGAATATGTATATATTTAAAAAATAGTTATTTGTATTTATTAGGTAATATTTGTTTTCTGTTATTTGTATTTATTAGGTAATATTTGTTTCCTGATTATTAGCCTAATATTACAATTGTATCGTTGGCAATTTATGTATATTATGGACCTTTGACTATTAATGAAGTCAGAGGAGAATCATATTCTTATATTCTTGATTGAATTGATCAAATAAATATGTGGATTAATGATTACATTAGGTTGTCAGTGTTTAATAACAATGGTTAGCATCTTAGAAGAAGTTCTTGGAAAAATATGAACTCTTTTGAAATTCAACAAGTTTATTTTTACATATTAAGAAATTAGACCTTGGATTAAGTAAGTATTTTAACTCTTACTTTTTATTAAATAAGTTATTTCTATTTTTTTAAAATCATTTTGTAATGAGCACATGAGTGAGATAAGAAATGAAAATAATAGGAATAAAGACAAGAGACCCAATGGTCAAATTCATAAATGGATTGAAAATAGGGTAAGATTAATATTTAACTTATTATAGAGTTATTAATAGTAATTAAATCATGGAAACCATAATTGTGGTGCTACACAATGTATAGCCTTTTCAGTTTGGCATTGTCCTTCCCCTCTCCTTCAAACTATTCTGCTTCAGGATAGTTTTGGGAGAACGTTGTATTTCTTTTCCAACGAATAAAAAAAAATCATGAAAACCTTGATATTTATTTTTAAAAATTATATTAAATTTAAATATATTTAAATCCGTCCATAAACCTCGTAATTCTCAAACACTCTTCAGTGGTCAAAATATTGAAGTGAACACAACCATTATAAAGGGCATAGTCGAACCTCTCTCGATGTGCACGGTCGTGGTTTTGGAGAACTAATCATCCAAGAAGGCGATGTCAGTGCTAAAGTGTGTGATGAGTGCGATGATCGAGAGGAGGTTACTATACAAGGGGGAGTGTGTTTTAACGAATAAGGATAGACTATAGAGTGAGTAATGAGGATATTTTGGAGAAGAAAAAGAACAGGGGGAGTTATAAGTATTGGAGGGCAGTGTAAATAGCAACAACTTTCATTAGACCTCTTGGACTCCAAACAAGGACAATTCCAACGTCTTGAGCCCATCCTAAACTGGGCTAGCATGTTTTATTTAGGCCTTTACTCCCTGAAAATCAATTTTTGCCAACAGCACTCCCTAAAATTTTTATTATGCCCTAACTACCCTTCTTTAGAATAATTTGCTCTCTCACATTCTTCTATCTTTCTCCTTTTACTATACGATGATGCTACTAGTCGGATATCCTAATTTGTAAGTGAAAAAATAGCTGGCCCTATGAATAAGTAGTTCTAGAATAATGTAGGGATGATTCTAGATTGTGTAATCCAAATGCATTTTGGATAACATAATATAATTATCCCAACATTATTTCAGAACTGATTATCTGAAAGATAATAACACATTTGTGTTCTGAATTACTCAATCTGAAATTATGTTACATCTCTTTTGGATAAGTAGTTACATAATGTCTTCCATTACTCTTATGGAACAATTGTTCCAGAAAAGAGCAATAATTTCATAATGGTTAGTCTAGGTAGGGGAAAAAAAGCCAAAAAGAATCAGTCTGCACCATCACATCCACACATATCTGCACCATCACAGTCTCTATTTTTTTTGGGGGGGAAACATTACATTTTTATTTTACTTTATTTTATCATCCACCAAAATATTTCTCTATCTTTATTTTGTCTGGTTAGGAAAACTCTCTCTAGGCTTAATTTTACTCAGCGTCATTTGATCTCCTCCACAAGAATCTACATTCCAGGTATACGTTTTCATCTCTTTTTTATTCCAGTATTGGAATTGATTAACTTCTTATGTATATGGCGAATTAATTATCTGTTTATATTTAGCTTCTATTTGTTTATATATAGTTAATTTATTATTTTAAGCTTCATGGCATACTAATATACCAGGGTTTATGAAAAAAATTACGGTTCTAAATATATATTTTAATGAAACTGGTAATCATCCCAGTGGAAATTTATGTTACATTGTAAAATATTATAAATATGTATTAAACTATTCAATTTTATTAAATATGTATTAAACTATTCAATTTTATTATGTTAAGATGTAAACAACTTTTATATTTTCTATATGTAAATAAATTATAATATACAATAAATATGTGATATTTTAAAAAATTAATTTTAGATAGTCTTCTATAGTGTAAAAAATATGTGATAAACTTCATTTTATATTTGATAACTAAATAAATTAATTAAAAAATAAAAAATAATTGTATATATGAAATATCATTTGAAAACAAAATATAAAAATGATAGCAACATTGATGGATACATTTCTTTCCATTAAAAAAAAACTTAAAATATATTTTTGTTCCTAAAACATAGTCCTATTTTTTTTTGGCTTCTAATTTTTTTTTTACTTAATTTTTGGTCCTTGTATTTTTTTTTGTTTTATTCCTTCTAATATATATCTTTTTTTTTAGTCTCCATAATATGTAGATCGTTTGCTTTTAGTCCTTATCAAATGTTTTTCAAAGGGAATGAACAAAATATTATAGGAACTAAAATAAAAATAAAATTATTAGAAGAAATAAAATAAAATAACAAAAACCAAAATGAAAATTATATATTTAATATAGAACCGTCTTTATGATTTTCGTATATTAAAAGAAGCTAAAGGGGATTACTCACTATATTTCTGTCTCAACTTTAAGAAATAAGCAATCTAGCTTAGTTCCCATTAACCACGAATTGTTATGGGTGCTATAATAAGGTTAACTGGCAGGAGCTGACCCACATGCCACATTAACAATAAACAGCTCTGTATTTATGGGTGCTAACATTTTTGTTTTATTGTTGGTATTATTTGAATGCATGTGATTGCCCAAATCACCAAATCATCACATTAGCCTGACCTAACAATGGATTCCATTAATTGTTGAGTATTATTTGAATGCATGCAAGAGATCTGCCCAAATGTGTATGGATTCAGGTGAGGTGATGGGAAAACACCACAACATGTTGTTTTCACGTAAAGCAGACCTATTTGATATGAAAAATATTTCACGAAAACTTAACCACACAAATTATACGTGACATTGACAAAACTAATATAACTAATCTGAAAAACAGAAAATAAGTGTGATAAAAGTTCTATAATTCACAAATTCTTTTTATAACATTATAACATTCGTTTTCACATAAGTGAAAGGCTCTATTAGAAGGATTCAGTACACATATGCAGCTTATAAACACAAAGAGGGGGCACATATTTTAGATACATGTATTGCCTACCATAATCATTTCATCTAAACGCTAGCACACGTTTAAAAGTATTCTTCACACATGCCTTCATAATCCGTCATCTTTTTATTTTATTTTTAAGACAAATATTAATTCATTAGTTTTGTTAGTTGGAGAAAATTTGAACCCACAATCTCTTCTTCTTTCATTTTTCTTCAACCATTTTTTCATCATTTTTCTTCGACCACTTAATTGATCTTATATCTCCCTTCATCCATAAATGGGGGTATATAATCAATGTCGTGCGAACACTTTTGTTTTATTGTTGGAATTATTCGAATGCATGCAACTGATCTTATATCTTCGACCGTTTTCTTTTTATTTTAATGCAAGAGATCTATCCAAATGTGTATGGATGCAGGTGAGGTGATGGGAAAACACCACAAGAAGTTAATTTCACGTAAAATAGAGCTATTTGATACGAACAATATTTCTGGGAAAACACACAAATTATAACTTGTGATATTGATGAAACTAATTAAACAAGTACTATATGATAAAAGGAAACCGTCTATTGATACCATTTTCAAAGATTCTTTTCATAATTAACATTTGACATTTGTTTCACATAAATGGAGGGCTCTATTAAAAGGATTCATTTCACATGTGCAGCTTAATTATAGACCCAAAGATGGGGAATATATTTTTAGATATATATGTATTGTCTACCATATAGTCATTTCGATCATCCAAAAGTTAGCACGTTTGAAAGTATTCTTCACGCGCACGGGTACATTTTTTAATACTAACATACATGATCTTGAACATATTTGACGTCAATCGAAGTGCCAACTTAAAGTTTTCTTTGAATAGAAAAAACAATTGCTACGGTTGTTAATAAGGACCGTCAAGATAAGACTTCAGCCTTGCCAAAAGCAGCAACATTTGGCAGCAAACTTTTCATATTCAAAACATTATTAAAATCAGATGGGATGCTGTCTTGTCATTGAAAAAATTCATTAGCTGTATCAAAGAATAATACTTTCGATGATTTTTTTAAAAATTTTATTGTTCAATCTTTAAAATTCAATTTAGTGGTAGTACGTATTAGATATCTAAATTTAACGTTGTTCTTGAGGTAATTTAAACATTGACTGATCCAGAAATTTATTAGTATGGAAAAAAATAATCTATAACATTTTTGTAAAAAAAGACTTAAATGTGTTTTTTTCATAAAAAAATTAAAATTTACAATTGGTTCCTAATAATTTTGTTGTTGACTTTCGGTGTTTGAATTTTTTATTTATTTTGAATTTCATCCTTATCAATAAGTTGAATCTGTTAAATAGTCCCTGAAATATTTTCAGAATTTTCTTTTAGTCTTGGATTTTCTTTCATCACAATCGTTGATGTTTACTATCATATACAAAATGCACGTTAACATAGGCAATGTAACAACAAGGACGAAATACAATTCTTTTAGGAACCAAAATCATTGTTATTGCTCGTCGGAAACATCATCCTTGCCTGCTTCATGCACCGCATCCATATCCTTATGAACAAATGTACTCTCTTCATCTTAAATGATGGTCTTAAATTATTTTATACGGAACGAGAAAAAATAATAAATAAATAATAATTTTATAAAATTAATCTTACATATCATAAATTTATTTTTAGATTTGTAATTCATCATTAATATATAAGAAATAAAGAATAAAAAAATAATTAATATTACATTAAAAAAAATTAAAATAATAATATTTCAAAATAATTTTTTACACGATAATTATAATAAAATGAGGATAATAATATTTTCTGAATACATAAATGTTTATATCTCCTCACATTACCTACAAAAGCAAACTAACTCTGGCAAAACCTACCCAACATACATATATGAATGTCGTAATATTGACAACCTAGATCTTTTATTGAGCTTCTTCTACACTTGGGATTATAATTTAAACTCTGAGTAAAACAATGGGACCCTGGCACTCTCACCCGATTGGATTTCACACCTACCGCAGGCCCATGTTTATTCATAGCCATCCAACAAGAGAAGATCTACGCCGACAACAGGGGAGTAATTGTGTTATCCACAGCCTTGGGTCATTTTGGTTCTTCCATAGTGTTTTATTTTACAGTACCTGTGTTATTTGGCGGTTGGGATTTGTCGGCTACTCCTTTGTCGCAAAATGTCTTGATAACATATTCATTTTGTCCAATTTGTAAATATCATATGCTGGGAAAAACACAAGTTTCGAATCATCTTTATTACTACCCTTTTTATCAATGGAAATCTTGGATTCATAAAAAAAAACAATTCGCTTTTGATGAGGATATATATTGGGGAAATCATGAAGATTACATATTGGGGAAATCATGGACAGGGTTGTGCGGTTTATCTTGACTTTGTAAAATGTACTAACCACGTGCATCATTAATCATGAACAGCCTATCTAACCTTTTCTTGATGGGACTAGAGAAAAGCTGCAGAGTTGAAATTTTGTGCCCATTTCATTTAGGGTCAAAATCTGAAATTACGATTAATTTTGATATTTATCCCAATCATATTTAACAGTTTCAACTTTCGAATTAATTATAACAAATTTAAAATAAGCGGACACTTTTTATTTTTACCACAAACATGTTGTTCAACTGATAATTAAGTATGCGATTTTTTAAGGAATTAAGTATTTTTTTTAAGGTCAAATAGAGATAACGAGTATCTCTTAATTCATTTGGTCTAACAAAATTTTATACTGTAAAAATTACTGATTCTTTTATTAAATAAATTATTTTTCACATGTAAATATAAAAAAAAATCTTATATCATTACATCAATCATATATAAATTAAGAAATTAAGTATGTAAATTAATTAGTATGATTTTGTTCCAATTTATAATTTCATTATTTAGAGGAATTTTTTTAATCTTTAGGTTATTTTATATAAATCAAGAAAAACTAATAAAAAATGAAAGAAAATAGAGTGATAATTTTCAAAACTAACCTTATTATTAATATTACATTAAACAACTAAAGTGATCCTTATTAGGCGTATTTGTTAGAAAAAGTAATTAATATTATATTAAAAAATTAACAAAATGCTTATTTTGAATAATTTTTTTAAAATGACATTTATTTTGAAACAGATGAAATAATTAATGTTGTCTTAAACTAAAAAAATATAGAAAAATGCTAGGGTCATATTTTTTTGAACACATTCTCTTTCATTAGTTAAAATTTATTGAAAATAATAAATTTAATGAAATTTATATTTTATTTGATGACTCTCTTAATTTTGTAATTTTTAATATATTTTAATTAATAAGGGAGTATGTATGAAAGAGTGTGTTGCTAGCACTCCTAAAAAAATATATGAAAGTTCTTTTTTCATTTTTTCTTTTTCATACATCAACTAAGATGAATTAATCCAAGATGTCAGAACATGAAGTAGGGCTGCACTGATGAATAATTTGTTAACTGGACCGAGCATCTTTAATGCTTAAGCCCATCTGGCGTTTTCACTTTACATCCTTTTAAATCTTTATTTTTATTGACAAAAAAGCTTTATATTTGTACAATTTTTTTATATTTAATAATTAGACAGATATAATTTTCTTATAAAGTCGACCTTTAAAATAGTTAAATTGTTTCTAATTATAGGCTTTTAGTAAATATTTTAATTTAGTTATTTTAGAGAAATATTGAGAGAATTTTTAATTTTAATAAATACTAATAATGATATTTTTTACACACACACACACATATATATATATATATATATATATATATATATATATATATATATATATATATATTCTAATAAAATATTAAGCTTACCTGTATTTTTATTCTTTTAAATTTGATATATGTGTGATTTGGATCTTTACATTTTTAAATTAGCTAATTAAATCTTTAAAGTTTACTCAATTTATAATTAAGTCATTTCGTTCGCCTTTCATTAAAAACTTGACAGAATTTGTTGAGGTTGCATGTTGACATGACAATTGACACATTATGCAAAAATAATATGAAATTTTCATAAATTTTGCAATGCCACGTTCTTCCAAAAGACAAGAAATCACTCAGTCATCATGTTTCATTAATATAAAAGCAAAAATTAATATTATATATATATATATATATATATATATATATATATATATATATATATAACTTAAACGGATACTAGAATTGTATATATAATTAATTACTATTATTAAATAAATATAAAATTAAGCTAACAATTACTTGTATATTTTAATATCATATTCTTAAACACTTTGGTATTATAAAATTTTGTTGTCCCTATTTTTTATTTTTTTCTTTGTATATTTCAGTTGTCGAAGTATGAAACTATTACCGTTATAATATTTTGTTCAGTTCCCTATATAAATTTTATATATATATATATATATATATATATATATATATATATATATATATATATATATAATTAACAATACTTTTAAATATTAGTAATATAATAATATTATGGATATAACGATAATTTAGTAAATTAATATTTTAATTTATATTTATTAATATTAATATATATTTATTAAAATTATTTTTTTCATAATTAAATGTATTAATAAATTAATATTAATATATAATTTAATAAAAAATAAATTAGTATATATTATTAATATACTTCTATCGAAACATAAATATATTTTTTATCATATTATTTTATAGTGAAATATAGAAAAAATAATATATTGATAGTAGTATCTTATTTTAATAATAGTAAATATATATACAACTTTGATATCCCATTTAATATATATATATATTGTAATTTACTTATATATAAGATATCATCTCAATTATACAATGATACATGATCAATAAATTTTGTTCATGTTTTTGACGCGATAATAGAAGGACTTGATAGTAAAATTGAGTAAACTGGACTCAATTAACTCACTTTAAAATACAGGGACCTTAGTTACACATACTAAACTTATTTTTTTAAGAGGAACACCTATTAAACTAAGGGAACCAAAAGTATACTTAAACCAAAATACGTAGTATTAAATTACTTTAGTCCCTCACGTAAACGCGTCCCCACCCATATTCATCCTCGTTGTTACGCGTTTCAAATCACATCCGCATTAACTTTGATCTTTTGAAGATTCATCTCAGTTGTTATCCGAATTTCCTCAGTATTGCACATTAAGGCTTGTGACGGCTGCTCAGGGAGCTAGTGCAGTACTTGCAGATGGCATTACTGCTTCACTATGCCATTGGATAAGACTGCATGTCTTGGATGGCGATGATAGAATACTTATGGAATTCTTTCAAATTAACATATATTAAATATTTATCGATCCCATAATAGCAAAAAGGGTTATTGTACCTTCTCCATTTGAGTCAAGAAAACAAGTGCAATTAATTTTCTTTTCTATAGATATATTAGGTATAATGGCTATTAGTTCTTTATAATATGAAGATGTCTATAATCATTCCTCGCATCATGGAAAATATGGATTATACATAAATATACTAACCATTATTATATTTTTTTTCTCCTGGTATGATTGCAAAGGAGTAAGGTGGACTATTCCATACGCATCAATTAGAATTTAAACTCTTCATTACATACTTAAAGAGTATAAGTCTCATCCACTTAAACTAATCATTGTTGATATATTAACCATTATCATTATGAATATATTTTATGGTTGGAATAATCAAATATATATATATATATATATATATATATATATATATATATATATATATATAAAAGAGATCAGATTATCCTAAGAATAATTTTTAAAAAGTTTTTTTTTTCATCCTTATCATTTATTTTCTTAATTAGAATTTAATAATTATAATTAATTTCTAATTTTAACCGTTAAATAGTAAAAAAATAAATAATGAAAATGAGAAGTAACTCTTATAAAATTATAACTTTAACTCTCTCAATAATAAAAGTCTTACCTTTTTTTTAGGGAATAGAAGTCTTACCTATTGCAATTAGTCTTAGCACGGTGCTTAATTTTTTGGTAGATAATTGTAGATTTGTGGTTGATTAAGAACAGATCATATATTTATATAATATTTTTTACATCTATTCAATTTTATTTTTTTTACTGTTTTTCTTTTCTTATGACATCAAATTATTTATCGTATTTTTTATTTTTATTTTTTCTCTTCTTGATCTTATCTCACATTAGGTATAGACACCTAGTAAGCATATAACAATAATAATTTGTTGTTTCATTGTTTTTTTATATATCAAACACATAAAAGTAGTTTAAAATATATATTTTAACATGGGCCTTAGCTAGTGTAGTATCATTTTGTGCGTTTAAATTAATTGATTAATTTTTCAAGATTAAAAATAAATGAATATTAATGTTTGTCTTTAAAATACTTATTAATTAAGAATTGCAAAACATTAAAACAATTCTTAAATTCTTAAAATATATTGCATTTTCTTATTGAATATTTTCATTTTTTAACAAATACCTTCATAACACTTCTAGCAAAACTCAAAAAAATAAACAGCCTACGTCTAAATTGAAAAATAAAATAAAATCTGAGTCAGTATTGATCCTAACCAAATAAATCATGAGCAATGCTAGAAATATTCAAATTTATGAGAGTGATATCTAACCACATATCACACTTTACTTTACATAGGACATCATCTAACCCTTTTATTAAATAATTGAAACTAAATATGATTGGTATTTTATACCTTTGAATGAAAGAACATGTCTTAATTGTCCAACTCAGACAGCTGCATTATGCTGGCGAAACGACGGAAAAGGAATTTTTTTCTTCAAAATTACCAAATGTGAATAAAATTTAAATTAATACTCATGGTAACATGTATGATAATTTATGACTTGTATATTGAAAGTTGTAAATTGTGTTACCACTTTTTTTTTAAGTGAATTACGATTTTTATTTTTTATTTTTTTTCAACATTACGTTAAAGTTTAAGGGAATATTTTTTTCCATTGAAGTTGTAAAATACTTCACTACTTCAATTTTTTTTAACACGACTTTAAAGTCGTAAAGAGTATTTTTTTTTCTTCTTTTGTTAAGTCGTAAACTAATATTAAAATATACTTTGTTTAACAAAAATATTAAAATATTTTGTTATTAAAATTAACTTATAATTTATAAAATAATATTAATTTTGTTTACATATTTACTTCATTTTTACCGTTATCATTAAGTAAATTAATAATTTTGTACAATAATATTAATTAATTTTATTTTATAAATTATTTTAATACTAACAACAAAAAATAATTTAGTAATAAAAATAGTTGTTAAAATAAAAACAATATAATAAATTAATATAAAATAAAAAATATAAATTAAACACAAACATAAAATTGAAAAGTAGAAACAATATTAGTTGTCAATTTGCCTTCAGTTCTACACAATGAGCATTTTTAGGCCAATTTGAAATTGGTTTGTTCATCTCATTATGTATATGATTAGTGGCTAGCCTTCTTGCTGTGTCTCGTCGCTTCGAAAGATCAAATGTAAAATATGGACCCAAATATTGAGGTCGTTTATCTTTGCTTCCAAGGGAATGAAACTGATGCTAATAAGCTTTGTAAATATTTTTCAACTTATATACAACAATTGCATATATACCTCAAATGTTTTTGAAAGGCTCTCACAAAGATTTGGTACTGCTTTCAACACTTCATCATCTGCATTCAACCCACCACCATCGAGCTCTTGTTATGTTCATCATTACCTACTCAAATGCATGTGATAACTACTATGTATAGGTATATTTTGGAATTAAATTATATAGGAATTGAAAATTTTTCTCGCTTATTTCTTCCTTTTTTTGTGCAAATAATTGGAATTTAAAAACATTTAAGTTTTTGTGCAGAAAATATTAAAAGTTGATGAATTGATGATGCTTGGGGAATAATTGGCACGAAAAAAAAACAAAGTAAAGCTCAAGAAACAAATTGAAGATTTGAAACTGCTTGCTCAGCGCGTCTTAGACGTTTAGCGCGATGCACAGACTCAGTTGACAATGCACACTTAGTGTAAGGAAGTATGGATAATTCTAGAAAGTAAAGGCGTGCTTAGTGCGAGACATGCACTGGGCGCGAATACCGCCATACTCGCTAAGCACGATTAGGAGTCATTCATTCACTCTATTTCCTTTCTAATCTATTCCCTTTTATATATTCATAATCCTCCTGCAATTGTAAGATCTTCTATGACAATGAGAGACTAAACCCCCTTTTGTTGGAAACTTGACAGTCAACTATTTTTTATGTAATCTCTCTTCCTATCTATTTAATATTATTACTTTGTGCATTATCCTTTCTTGTGCTTAATGTTATTGTTTATGGCTTGATCCCCCTTCATATTCAGATTCATAGTCTTCATCATTAACGTTGACCTTCTTTTTATCCTTTTTCTTAACTTTTTGAATTCTATCATTGAAAATGGTGACCAATTTGGACAACCCTAAAGCTTCTATTTTTGTTTGATTCTCTATAATTCTATGCATCCTAAGCTCCTCGTACTTGGAACCTTCAATCTTTGACATTATTTTCTCCTTCTCCACTATGAGGGAAGGTAACTTCTTTGTACGGGTACTTTTGGTTTTGGTTTTGACGTAAATAGGTAGAAGGTTATAGGTGGGTTTTTTTTATAATTATTTTTTAAACTTTTGGAGGTTAATTAATAATGGGAAAGTTATAACTTCCTCCTTTATCTAATTGATTCACATAATATTTTACTTTGGACGGTGAAATGAATGAGATTGAGAAAGAGGGAATTGAACGAGCAAATGAAAGGAGCGGGGTTCACGTGATCTTCAAAACAAACAGAATATTTCCATTTGTAACAAACACTCATAAAATTAAATTCTTTCATTAATTAGCATGAATGGTAGCCGTGGTGAATGAAGAATTATTATTATTTATCAATGAAGCAAGAGATAGTTCTAATTTTATAAAAAAGTTTAAATATGCTTTTAGTCTATAATAAATTAGTTAAATTTTATTTTGGATTTTTAATAAAAAAATTTCATCGAGTTCCTAATAATACAAAAATTATAGTTTTAGTTATTGTTATTTTATTTTAGTCCTTATAAAATTTTGTTCATTTCTATTAGTCCATTTGAAAAAAATACTCGATAGAGACTAATAAAAAATGATCTACATACTATAGAGACAAAAATGAAAAAGATAGATATATTAGAAGGATTAAAATATAAAACAAGGACCAAAAATTAATTTTCTTATTTTATTAGGGACTTAACACAACAAATAATTTTATTAGGAACCAAAAACAAATCTGTTAATTTATCAAGAACCTAAAATATATTTAAGTAAAAAAAAAACTCTAATTTGATGGATAAATTTTCCTTAATTTTCAAATTTTAATTAACTCGAGGAAAAACTACTAGAATAAGTATTATTTGAAGTTTAAATTCAAACTATCTTTTGTTAAAAGTAACACAAAATCAAATAAATTTAATAGAAGTAACAACAAAGAAAAAACAAACAAAAGCAACTACAAATATGGAAGTTGAATTCCCACTTAATGCTTGAAGTGGATGTGATCATTAGTACCTGTTTTGTATTTTATCTAATATAAAGATTTAATTTAAATTTTACATAAAGATAAATATGACAGTTAAAAATACTCTTATATGATAAATTATATAAATATGTGACTAATAAAATTGTATAAAAAATTAAAAAAACCATTAGATACTATACAAGCATAAAAAAATATAAGTTACTTTAATCGATTTAAAAGAAAAGATAAATCCAGATCATTAAATTTAATGTGATAAATTTCCTTTTAATTTTTTTAAATGTTAATAATGTTATTTTCTTAAACAACATAACTTTATCATCATAATTAATTTATTAAATATATTTTTTTCTGACTATTATTTTATTATGTTTATTACATGAGTCTATTTTAATGTATAAAATTTATAGTTATCATTAAAATATTACACTATAATTAGACTAAATAAATATTATGTATTTAAAAATATTTTAAAAAGTACAAAAAATCAAACTATTTACTTAAAATTTAATTTTTATTTTATTTCTGGGTTAACATTTTTTCTTATAACACAATTTTGTTAAAAATATTTCTTTAAAAAAATACATGTTTATTTTCAACCAATTAAATAATGAGTAATAATAATTAATAAAAAATGGCAACAAATATATAAAAATGATAAAATAATAGTTATTAATAAAGCAAAAGAGATAAAGATAAAAAGATATTGAGAAAAATTATGAAAGATAAAAACTAACCAAGATAAGAAAATAAAATTCAATTTCTTTTTGCTTTAAATTTTGAATGATGAATAATTTGTTAATTACTTATTATCTCACAATTGCTTTAAATTTTTAATGATGAATAATTTTTCAATTGTAATTGAAAACAAATAGGCTAATGAAATATAATATTTATGATAAACTTGGTTTTTTCTTTTTATCATAAATACCTTAATGATGTTGACTACTAGAATGTGCATCAATAATAATTTTAAATATGGAAATAAAATATGTAGATATTGGTGACAAATATATTTTTGTCACTAATAATAAAATTATAGTGACAACTTATTTTTTGTCACTATTGTAAATAATATTAGTGACAAAATAAAATTTAGTCACTAATGCTATATTATTAGTGACAACTTGAATTTTTATCACAATTTTTTAGTTACTAAAAATCATAATTCTTGTAGTGAGAGTATTTAAATAAAGTCATCATTAGGTATGAGTTGATTTTGTTTAGCCTGTCACATATCTCTATATCTTTATTCTTAATGCAATTTACTTTTTTATCACTGCAAAGGAATTTGAGATAGAAAATAAATAAAGAAAACTCTTTCACTTTAGGGATTGTGGTTACAGTATATATGCAAATGCATGTGTAAATTAAAATATTTATAAATAGAGAAAAAAAAATCATTAATACTACATCAAAAAGTAACTCTAATAGGTTAAATTTTTAACATTCTCATCTTTTGAATTTAACTTTTAGAATATTAAATTTTCTCATCTTTTTAATTAATTAATTAATTAATTTAACATTAATAAAAAAATATAGAAAATACATTAAATAAAAAATATACAAAAAATATAGAAAGTATAAAATAAAAAAATATAGAAAATATTAAATAAAACTAAAAAAATAAAATATACATTAATTCGTTAAATAATTAAAATAAAAAACTATTTACAAATTTGAAGTAGTAAATAGTTTACGACTTAAAAAAATAAAAAAAGTATCCCTTTAAGTCGTGTTAAAAAAAATTAAAATCATAAAATATTTTCGGACTTCAATAGAAAAAGAAAAAAAACTTTCTTATAACTTTAAAGTCATATTGAATAAAATATTTAAAAGTTGAAAGCGTAAAATTTTTTATGACTTTAATGAAAAATGAAAAAAAAATTGTAATATACTTTACGAATCTCAATTCAAAAGTCATAAAATTTCTGAACATTAGTTTAAATTTTACTCTCGTTAATTTTGAAAAAAAATAATCTCTTTTCCGTTTTTTTGCCGCATTAAATGCCACCGATGGGACACCAAGGACTGACAGATGATAATTATTTATTAGAATTGGCCAAGTTGAATGAAACAAGTACAAAAAAAAAGTTAGTTGCAGAGATGAGGAGAAGCATCAATCTTGTGGCTCGGGTAAATATTCCAGGTTAAAAACCAGCACTAGAAGCCGGAATGCTGATCACTTCACCAGCATCACAATCTTGTTGGTTTATTTGGTGTCCTTTACTTCTTCAAATAAAATAGGCCTACGCACTAGTAGTGCTAATGGATATTCGTTTCAAAGAGTTGAATATTCAAGCTTTAATTTGTTTAATGGCTAATATTCTTCCATTGATTGTCGAACTTTGATAGTACTCTCCCCTTAATATTAATTTGAGGAATATTATCAGTACAACTATGTTGTTTAATTTTAACACATTTTTCATGTTCTTTTTTCTAAGGCTAAATCATATTATTATTAATAAAACAGTTCAATTAATTGGAGCTCATATAATAATTAAGATGCGAGTCTCTTAAAATTCATAATTTCTAATAAATTTGATTCAATAAAAAAAATGTGATCAAAAGAGTAATGTATAAGAAAATATATTATTAACACTTTTCAATTCATTTATGATGAGTGTTAATAACATACCATCTAATATATTCTTTAACATATACCATATAACATATTTTTATTAGTTAAAACTAAAAAATCATTAGCGAAATTTATTAGATAAAGAATGACCAGACTTAAATTTCGCTAAAGAATGACCAAACTTCCAATTAGAATTGTGTTTGTAGGGAACATATCAAATGAGAATTCTTCTTATTATAAGAAATTATAAACACAAATCTAGACATTAGATCTTATTTAAATGGTCATATAATCATTAAACAACTTTTAATTTTGTCCAATAATTTTAAGTCATAAGGTGGTTTAGTAGTTGAGAGAAGGGACATAAGGATTGAAATGATAAAGAAACCATGAATTTGATTCCTCTTGCTAACATAACATACTAATGAGTAATATTTGTTAGATAAAAAAACATTTTATCAAATAACCATTTGTATATATGATTATATGACTCATATGTAAAGTTCTCACATTCTTAAAATGAAAATCGTTTTTACTCACTAAAAGAAATAAGAAGTTAACCGTTTATATGTTCAAAATGTGTTTGAATTTTTGAATATATATAATCAAGCGGTTGATATTAAAATTTAAATGCATGAGATAATGTATATTCAGACATATGTTGCTATACATTGAGTTATTGTATAAATAACATTTATCCTAAAAAAAGTAATAAAAAGTAATGTTATTCATATACACAATCGATCTTTTATATTACTTATTCATGAAATAATTTATACAGTAAATTATATATACAACTAAGATATATAGTGAGGTATGAGATATAAAAAATGATGCAATGGAGAGAGATAAATACATAAAGTATTGTTGTACAAAATATTATATAAGTTGTTGTATGAATAACATAACTCTTTCTTTCTTGTATAGGGACAAAATAAAAAATCATATAGGGTTGTGATAAGAAAAAGATAATGTCAAGTGAAATAAAATTTTGGATCAACTTATTTAAATTTATTTGTTAAAAAATGATTATTTTAATAAAATAAATAGTTTTCTATTTTCTGCTTTCTTAGTATATTTGTCTAAATTATTTTTGATTAAAAAACAGTTTTCTACTTATTTTTAGAAGTAAATCTTAACTGTTTATTAAAAAAAATACTTCATTAAAAAGTGCTTATTTCGAATTTTTTTTAAAGTTTAAACAAATTGACCCTGTAATTAACCCGTATTTTATTTATTTATTTATTCTCCATGTTAATTTAAGTTTTACCTAATTTTATTTTAAGGATTTAATTTTTTTTACTTTAACATATTATATAATGTTAAAATATATATTTAATTATTACTTGTTCAATAGTAATTTAATTATGATGAAACCAACTAACGATTAACTAATATATTTCACTTATTCAATAAATCAATCTGATTTTGAAAACATTGAAATATTTACGACACACAATGTATATGTTACATCACAATAGTAATGCATGCACAATATTACAATGGGGGTAAAAAGAGAGAAGAAAGGAGATAAAATCATAATAGGAAAAGGACAGCAGTGCCCTTATTCTTTAGTTTTAGATGATGCCATGCAACCATTAGCGGGAATCTCTTGGGAAGTCATTTCTGTCTGCTTGCCTCTTCCCTTCCTTTTAAACTCTGCCTTTCTCTCCATAGTGAAACAAAAATTTGTTGAATCAACACAAACGCATCATGGCTTCTCACTTCTCCACTCACTGCCACCTTCCCTCTTTCTCTTCTTCTAACCATTTCCCTTTTTCATCTTCTTCTTCTATCTCTCTTCACCACTTCTCCAAATCCTCTCTGGGTAAGTCTACTATATGCAATAATTTCGCCAATTCATTTTCTTATACCCCTTGTTGATTCACCAACCATCTCTCTTCTTGATTCAACTTGTCTTATCACGATAATGTCTTTGTTAATCTTTTAACCGTGTCTTCGATTTTCTTTTCTTTCAAGATTGTAAGCTTGTAAGTTTCTGTTGCTCAGAAACATTCTATTACCTAGGAATGTGAAAGCACAGATAGTTGCAACTTGTTTTTGTAGAAAACTATAGAAGCCAAATGGTGCATACAATTCATCAAAGAATTATCACGATATTATTATATCTATTCTTTTACTCACCAACCTTACTTTATTTTCTTTCACTAGTGATACTCTCTCCTGGCATATGTGCATGCCGCTTCCTTTGTTTCGATTAGGAGCTTAATATTTTTTAGTTAATTTCGTTAAGAACATAGCCATTCTGGATCCTCAAGATTTCACTTTCAACAAGGCTAAAGTTGTTAGATGCGTTGTCTCTTGTTTTTTATCCTCCACCCAAAAAAGAAAAGAAAAATATACAAAAAGAAACAAATTAAAGAAGAGTGGAGAAGTTTTTCACTGGAAGCTGAAAGTAATATAGCACTTAATTCCAACGAACGCAAGTAATTTAGTGAAAGATTTATATCATTTTATATATAGGTGCCGTGTTGTCCGAGACTAACGACAAACAAGAGATAAGATGCAGAGCAATATCCAAACCACGAACACAAGGTATAATAGAGTTTCTTAGTTTTACTTTTAATTAAAAGTAGTTTAATATTAATTGCTTTGTGTAAAGCGTGCTTGAACCAATGTTGTGTTGTGCGTTGTGCAGAATATTCAGACATATTTCAGGGTAGTCTAGCAACGTTAAAGTTTCGTGAGATTAATGTGGAAGATGACATAGAAGAGGAGCAAGACATCGGGGTGCTTTAAACTTTCTCAATTCACTTCTCTGTTTTGTGCCTTTCCTTAATTAACTTTCTTTTTTTTTATTATTATTTTTTTGACATATGCCATTTCTTTTATGGTTAATACAACATTGTTTAAAAGAAGGTTTTTGTGGCAAATGAGATCAAGAAGAGAGTGGACACTATCAAATCAATATTGGGTTCCATGGAAGATGGAGAGATAACAGTATCTGCTTATGACACTGCTTGGGTTGCTCTGATAGAAGATGTTCATGGAAGTGGTGCTCCTCAATTTCCATCGAGTCTAGAATGGATAGCGAAAAATCAACACCCTGATGGTTCATGGGGTGATAAGGAATTATTCTCAGCCCATGATCGGATTATTAACACGTTGGCTTGTGTTATTGCATTAAAATCATGGCATATGCACCCTGAAAAGTGTGAGAAAGGTAAAATTGAATTATAATTACATGCCTCTATTTATTTTGTAACCAAATATAAGATATGGTAACTAAATAATTGTTAATTACCAATCAATTTACCAGGTCGTTGGTTGGAGTGGTAATAAATTTGGTCTTATCAAGTAAGATTTTAAGCTAGACTTTGATGATTATGAAAAGATATCTCACTGTTGATCAGTCAGACTTTCACTGAAAATTAATCATCCATAAAATTGATAAATACTCTAAGCGAATGTCATAATAACCGAAAATCACTAATCAATTTTGTTAATATTGTTACACAGGAATGACATTTTTTAAGGAGAATCTTAACCAGCTTCAGAATGAGAATGTGGAGCATATGCCAATTGGGTTTGAAGTAGCTTTTCCATCACTTCTTGACATGGCTCGTGGCTTGAACATTGAAGTGCCGGACAATTCCCCAATCCTGAACAAAATCTTCGCAATGAGAAACGTAAAACTCACAAGGTACCTTAGTTGTGGTCATAATGATGCTTGCCAGCGAGTTGTGTTATGCGCCCATGTCTATTTTCATAATAGATTCAAAGCAACCTTATCTCGCAAACTCTTTTTCTGGGAAAGTATAAATATATGTATATATTTATATAAGAGTCGATCACTTTGACACTTTTTTATTACAAGTTCTGAAAACTCCCTTTAACGGTGTGTGTCATTATTGTGTTGTGGGGCTTTGGTGGGGATAGAATACCAAAAGCGATGATGCATAAAGTGCCCACAAGTCTGCTTCATAGCTTGGAAGGGATGTCAGGCCTTGACTGGAAAGAGCTTCTAAAACTGCAGTCTCAAGACGGTTCCTTCTTGTTTTCTCCGTCCTCCACTGCCTTTGCTCTCATGCAAACTAAAGACCAAAATTGCCACAATTACTTGAATAAAGTGGTCAAGAGGTTCAATGGGGGAGGTAAACTTCCATTTTAACCTTTTTTATTTTTTTCTTTTCACCTCTCAATCTTCTTTCCCTCCTTCTTTATAGCATTATATATCGTACCCAAAGTTTTAAACAAAAAGGTCAGACTACAATTTTGGCCACAACGTCAAAGTTTTCAGAGTGTCCATGATCACAACACTACCATAATTATGACTGTTTCAGTTACATTTTTCTGCAATTTCCTGTAACATAATGAAACATGACAAAACTACAACTATGGTCATGATTACAATTTAAAACCTTGATGGTAAAATATATAATATAATAATATAATAGGATTAATACATTTGTTTTTAATTTGGTTTATGATTGTTTACGTTTATATGATTATATCAGTTCCAATTCAATCTTCATTTCCCCTTTTCTCTAATAACATTACAATATTTACTAATTTGGTTGTGTCTTTTGTTTATATATCAGTTCCGAACGTGTACCCAGTGGATTTGTTCGAACATATTTGGGTGGTTGATAGGCTTGAACGCCTCGGAATATCTCAGTATTTTCAGCAAGAGATCAAGGACTGTTTGAATTATGTTCACAGGTAATTCAATAATGATGCTCAAATTAATATTAAATACAACACTTTGAAACGAATTAACGGTACATGAAACAGAGGTCTGCCATACTAAGCAATTCTAATATATACATAGACAAAATTTCAGATATTGGACTGAAAAGGGTATTTGTTGGGCAAGAAATTCAAATGTTCAAGACATTGATGACACGGCAATGGGTTTCAGATTACTAAGATTACACGGCTATCAAGTTTCAGCCGGTAAGTATTTTACTTGGTTGACCAGATAACAACATTTATCAAATTAAATCCAGAATATAATAATTATGAACCATCACTGTAAAATTTAGATTGTTAATTAATTCAAAATCAATCACCAATGCTGTAGTAAGACTTCTAAGGTAATTATTGAAGAAGTAGACAAATTTATTTTATATTAATAAGTACTGTGAATATATAAGTTATTTTGTCGTAAATCTATATACTAAAATGCAAATACGTAATTTAATTAACTGATTTTGATATTTGACAGATGTGTTCAAGAACTTTGAGAGAAATGGTGAATTTTTCTGCTTCACGGGGCAGACTACACAAGCCGTGACAGGAATGTTTAATCTATATAGGGCCACACAAGTAATGTTCCCGGGAGAGAAAATTCTTGAGCATGGGAAGCATTTCTCTGCCAAATTTTTGAGGGATAAGAGAGCAGCAAATGAGCTAGTAGATAAATGGATCATAATGAAGAACCTGGCAGAAGAGGTAGGTAGTGGTCTAATCGATGTCATAAATAAATCAACATTATGTGGGAATATATATGTTGGACCACTTGATGTATATGTATGCAATTGTATGTATATGTGGCTATTAAGTTTTTTTTTTGTATTTTTATAGTTTATACTAATGTTAAGATTCTGTGTTGTGAAGGTTGCGTACGCTTTGGACGTACCATGGTATGCAAGCCTACCTCGAGTGGAGACAAGATTCTACATTGATCAATACGGTGGTGAGAGTGACGTGTGGATAGGCAAAACCCTTTACAGGTACTTCGCACTTTCATCCCATAGTATATATATATATATAACATTTCTTTCCTTTTGGTTTTGGTTTTCATGACAGAAGAAACAACTGCAGCGACCATCTCTTTATTCGAAATGGATTCTATTGTGTGAATATTTTACTCCACGTTCTAACAATATATATATATATATATTATGAAACCATGTGCAAAAGATTGTGTTTCTCTGTATCTTCGCATAATCCTGGAATTTTAAAAAAAGTAACCAGAGATGATGAAAACTTATTAAAATAATCTTTCACGTGAAAAAAAAGAACATGTTTTTATCACGTAAAGTTCATGCAAGTTTTAATAATAAAAAAATTAATTTAAACGCACTAAGAGTGCACAACAATTTTATACTACCTTTCAGTTATAATCGATAAATTTATTGATTTTATAGTAGTCAGTTAGAGTTGTATCTACTATAATTTTTTATTAAACGATAATATAAATTGTTTATACCGATTGACCGTGCATAAGTTAAACAGAAAAAAAAGTCTGTTAGAAAGAATGTATTGTATGTTATCATTTCTCATAAAAAAAATCCATAAGAATGAGATGAAGGCATTCTATAAAGTTATTGATGTATATTATTATAATGATATATAATCACACTCTTTTAAAAATTTATATGATTTTTAATTTTTATCATTTATATGGATGATTAATATTTAATTATTCCCCTAACTCATTATAAGATAATACTTTACCTTGAATACATGAATAGCTAATACAAATTAGTTGTTGTAAAAAAAAGCTAATATAAATTAGTTTTTTTTATACTGAAATTAGGTTTTTTTAATCCGAATGTGAAGTCACATGATTCATATTTTATTTATAAATCATGATTTTTTTTAAAGATTTTTTCTTTCTTTTTTGTCTTTCACTGAGTTTTTACACAGACAAAAGTTTGGAATTAACTTTCAAACTTAGGTAGTGATTAAGTAAATCTGTTTATCTTGCAAGTAAATTGATCTAAGATCACAATCTTGTAATAAACTACTGTCGGTTTGGGACTTTTACCATTTAAGAGCTATTAGTTAAAATCAAATAAACTAAAATGAAGCATGTTAAAGGATTTTTATATTAATTAACGTATGTTCAAACTAATTAATCAGGATGAGAGTGCAAATAGTTTCCTTAAAATCAGTTTGACTTCAACCTTTAAATTGAAATGTGGCCAGAAGATATTATATAGTAGTCTTGAATTTTAATTAAGAATATAAAAAGGATAAATATTATTACTGTATAAAAAAGAAAAGTTGATGTTGAAATATAATATTATTTCATTAATCAATGACATTTTACGTATGAAAAAGTAATGGTATAACATTATTTGTCATTTATATATCACTTGTCTTTTTAACATAAAATAGTGATAGCGACACACCCATGTATAATTAATGTTGTTGGTTGTTGGATCATCAATTCCTTCATACTCATACAGATAGATATAATAATAAATATATAAAAACCCAAATGCAATAAGGAACAAATGTTTTTCCCTATGCATTTTGAACTCCGACTCACTTCTGTAAAAAGTAAAGTGTAAAAAAAATGTAAATTTATAGCAAAAGCTAATAATTTATTAGAACACTTCACAAAAACGTTTTCAATTTTCTTTGACTGTCACTTGAAAACCTTTTAGATTTTAGTATTTGATTACGCACAGTCTCGCATAACACTGTTATCACATAAATAGATGACGAAATGATTGTTGGATACTTTATATGTTATTTCACACTAGTAAAATAAAAATAATAAAAATATAAATATGAAAAAGTAATATATAATGTGATAGACAAAAAACAATGCCCATTAATTGGGTATTTATAATTAAAAGGTGTTTATATATAAATAAAAAAGAATTAATTTATTATAAAAATAATCCTTTTATCCTTATCACTATTTTTTTAAATCTAATGATTATATAATCATTAAATTTTTTAAAAATAATTGTTAAAATGAAATGTAATTCTTTAAAATTATTTTGGAAATTACTTATCTCTTCATATATATATATATATATATATATATATATATATATATATATATATATATATATAAAGAAAAAAAAAGCTAAGGAACTGGATTATTTGAGGTTCATTAATTAAACTGTATTGTTTCGCACTATTAATTTTTTTTTTGTGCTAGTTTACTTTTGAGGGTAAGGGTGATATATTGACTGTAAAAAAAAAATTATATTATTATTTACTCATAAATTATCATTAATAAAATTTTTAAAAATTAACAAAACTTACCATAAATGATAATTAAAGTTTTACATATCAATACATAACTTTTTTTTCTCTTTAATTTTTTTTTACTTGTGAAAGAGTTTTTGTAGAACTTATTTAAGCTTATGACTCTTATAATTTTTTTTAAATTTGTAGCAATAAATACTTTTGTGATGGCTTATTAAAACAAAGATTTTTAAACTTATTTTAATAGGTTTTATGGTGAAAGTGTACCAGAAATTTTTATATAATTAGAATTTATTTAACAAGTGTCTAACTAAAATCGCTTACTTTTTCGTCACAGGATGGCCTATGTGAACAACAATAACTATCTCGAGCTTGCTAAATTAGATTACAACAATTGCCAGACACTGCATCTAATAGAGTGGGGGAGAATTCAGAAGTAAGAGCAACTAAAACTATTCCAATCTATATAATGCTTCAGTTTCTATAATGTAATTGACATTATTATGCTTTCATTTTTGTAATGACATGTAACAGGTGGTACTCAGAATCTAGGTTGGGAGAGTTTGGATTGAACAGAAGAACTCTTCTGTTGGCCTATTTTCTGGCAGCAGCAAGCATATTTGAGCCTGAAAAGTCTCATGTGAGACTAGCGTGGGCCAAAACCAGTGTCTTACTTGAGACCATAACATCCTATGTTAGTGATGCAGAAATGAGGAAAGATTTCATGAAAAAATTCAGTGACTGCATTAACAGGCGAGACTACTCCATGGGCTGGTAAATTATGCTCTTCCCAGTTTGTATAAATACTGAAACATGTCATATTAATTAAAGAATTAATTATGTTTTTAGTTCCTGAAATTCAAAAAAAAATCTGATTTTGGTTCTCCAAATTATAAATAAATAAAAAAATTAGTCTCTCAAATTAGTTGTTTAGGAACTAAAACCTATTTTGAAAAACTATTTTAGTCTCTGAAATTTTGTGGTTAAGAACCAAAAACTATTTTATAAAATTTGAAAGACTAAAATGTTTTTTTTTTTAAAATTAAGAACCAAAACTGGATTCATCTCAAATTTCAGACACTAAAAACATAATTAAACTATCAAACTTATATACATACCACTCTTTTTTGTTATATAATCATGGTTCTTAGGTCCTTGTTGGTCATGTACGTTTAGAGATGTATGTACCGTTTCTTTTTTGTACCTATTTATATACATATGATCTACGTGAGCCTTGTTGATACAAAGGCCCCACGGTACTTCAACTTAAGAGAGTGACAGTGAGATGATGTCCAGTAAGAAAGTGAAGGTACGTAAGAATACCCACAAAAATAACTTCAACGTCTAAGTCAACACTTGTTCCGGTAGAATGACATTATATATGATAGGAGGTCTACAATTCAGTGATCGATGTTGGATATACTCTAGTTGTAGCTAGCACATGGTTGAGAGTGAGTCATGACTATGTCATCCTAATAGAGAATGAGCTTCTTTTAAATACTGAATATTTTGAAACCCTTGACATCGGCATGAACAAGTGATCTATAGGAATTTTCTATTTCACGAGTTGTGGACTTTGTTGGAGATTGCACATGAGCTAGTAGTAATATGTAATACGAATAAAAAAGTATAAACAGAAGACAATTTTCACTTCAATTAACTTGCTTTTAAAGTTAAAATCTAAACTTAAATTTTAGAAATTGAGATGGTGTTATCGTGCAAGTATTGGGTCACCCATAAATATATAATCCTGCAAATCATAGGGTTAAGATATTCAATTTCAATCCACCCTCAGTTAACTTCTGAGATTAAGTTAGGTCTAGTTTCAAATTCTAAGAGATTTTGAGTTAATTGTTTTGAGATAAAGTTATATCAAAATTCAAATTCTAAGATATTTTGATTGAAGTGTTGAACTTCAAGATTGATCCTTCAGCCGTATAAGGGAACAAGATAGCTGGGACCATCATAGAGTTATTAGGTTGGCCTATATGATATGGACAGCATATGATCAAGTGGGAGGCTTTTAACCAAAGTTCTGTCCGGTGTGACAAACACCTTTCTCTTTCTTTCTGTTCCCCAATCATTTTGTAGACACCAAAATCCCTAGTCCACCCAGAGTGGAGTTGTATATCCTTGTTAACTATTATTCTTCAAAGAATTTACTATAACCATTATTTAAACTATCTGTTTCAGCCTAACGTTGTTACGCAAATTCAATCTTGGGGGTGCAAGTTGTAAGCACCGAATTCAAATTTATTACTGATTAATTTAGTTCCAATTGGCAATTTCCTTTGAAAATTTTCATTTGGAGACTGTCGCCCTGTACTTTAGCCTGATGAGAAATTGAACACATTTTTTTTTTAATATTTTTGAATACAGGAGGTTGAACAGGAACAGAATAGGACATGGACTGGCTGAGGCTTTGGTTGCCACCATAGATCAAATCTCGTGGGATATACTCGTGTCTCACGGTCACGAAATTGGATATCACATGCATCGCAGTGTGAGTGTACCATTCCTCACTAAGTACCACTATAATTTGATCACAAATTTCTCTTTTGATTAATGTGAATTGAGACAATTTATGATTGGTACCTTATATTTGGTAAAACATACTACGTGTTAGATGATTTTAACTCAAATTAACAAGAGCAAGGCTAGTTACATTACCCTCTCAACTCTTTGACATTATTTTTTAATATTATTTTAAAGAATATATATATATATATATATATATATATATATATATATATATATATATATATATATATATATATATTTTGATAGTGGAAAGAATTTTTATATTGACAACTTAAATAATTTTTATAATAAGTATTTTAAAATTCACACTTAACTTAATTTCAGACTGGTTAATATTATAAAAAATTTACACTTTGGTGAATAGAAATTATACTATATTATATTTTTATATATGATGAAATCTGATGTTGTCTATGCGAAGAAAGTATGGGTCTAAACATTGAGTGGACCCAGCATAAGAGTTCCCATGATAATAAGGTGATTGAAAAATAATTTTGAAGTATGTTGTTAATAAGTATTTGTGATATTTTTTTATCGTTCTTATTCTGTAAAAAAATAATCATTCCTATGTTTATCGTATAAATATTTCAAAACAAGAAATAAAATAACATTTTTATAGTTAAAAGTAAAAATAAAACCAGAAAATATTTTCTCAAAAGTTACATTTTTACGAGTTTGTTTAGCTTTTGAAACGCAAAGAGTAAATAGATAATTTGCACAAGAATTCAGTTGAGGCTCCGTCACCTTTGACATTTTCCCCAAATATAATGATTTCGTAACCAACCGATGGTCCGTACCGCCGACTGAAAAGGAATCCTTGCTTGGAATCCAAAACAAAAGTGGAGAATCAAACATTAGTTGACCAATACAACCACCAAATCAGAATAGTATTAGAACGTAAGCTATCAAAGCCAATACAAGACTTAATTTTTTTTAATAAACCTTTTTTATGCCTAACAATTTTGGATTTGGTGTTTATTAGGTATCTTTTTTTATGAATTTTGGATGGACTCATGTCCTCTTATGAACTTAATTAAACTCTTCAAACTAAGCTTGTAAGATGAGGATGTTATTCATTTGTATATTTTATTTTGATATTATTTTTTGTGATCCTGAAATTTGAGTTTTTTTTCAATAAATACTGATTCCAATGTTATTCATTTGTTTCGTTATTGTGATGCTATTGTAGTGGGAAAAGTGGCTTTCAAGTTGGCATCGCGAAGGAGACAAATGTGAAGGACAAGCTGAGCTTTTGGCGCAGATAATAAACCTATGTGACGGGCATTGGATTTCCGAGGATCAAGTGTTCGATCCACAATATCAGAGTCTCCTTCAACTCACTAACACACTCTGCAATAGACTCCGTTGCCACCAAAAGGACAAGGTCAGTGACACGGCAACCATTATAACATATCCTACGACAAATACTACTAGCTAGCTACTAGCTACTTTCCAAACCTTCATCTTTTGTCTCCATGCTCCTAATGCATTTTTTTTTTACCTTCCCCACTTTCCCATAAAACATAAAAAAAAAAAAGCATGCTAGTATTACAATCTTGTAGTGTACCTAAAAAGCTGCATAGATATATAGTATGCTCTTTGGGATTTTATTACTAGGAAAAAGTGAACTCAGCAGCTTTAAGGAAAAGGGTTTACGATAGCAAGGAAAAAAAATTATAAAAAGAAACGGATCAACCCAATGGCCAATTTTATTGGGCACGCTATTTAGTTTTCTCAAAATGATCATAATTGAGAACCTGTGAACATGAGCATTTACATCTATGTACTGCATAATTGAAATTCTTAATTCAACAGCATCGAACACAAAACTTTGTCGTTTAGTGTAGTGGTGCACTATGCGCGATATTCAGGGTTTGGTGCCCTTTGTCGTTTATGTTTTAAATAATATCTTCGATTTAATATGTATAGTTAGTTTAGTTTGTTAGTTAACATTTGTATTTTTGTGAATAAAATCCATCAAGGAACTCGAGAGCGGCAACTGCGGCACGAATGTAAACAGCATGATCACCCAAGAAGAAGAGTCAAAAATGCAAGAACTCGTGCAATTGGTGTACCAAAAATCTCCAACTGGCATTGATTTCAATATCAAGAATACTTTCCTCACAGTGGCCAAGAGTTTTTACTATACAGCTTTCTGTGATTCAAGGACCGTCAACTTCCATATTGCCAAAGTTCTGTTTGATAAAGTCGTTTAAATCAAATTTTATTTCTTGAATAGATATTAGACTCCACCATATCATTGTGAATATTATCCCTCTGTAATGATAAAAAGAAAGGAAAACAAATTCAGTTGTTGCGGCTCGATGTATATAACTTTGCACAGTTTGGCTACCATTTATGAAATATCCACTTGTTCTGTTTAATCTTTGTTTATTTGATAATTTTATGACAATTTTTTCTCTAAATTATATTTTTCTGTCTACAATATTTGAACCCAATATTTTAGTTAAGAAATTTGAACATTAATAAATTAAAAGTTTAATGCTCATACATTAATGACATAAATTATTTTTATATTATTGTCCAATTACAAATTATTATTAATATAATTTTTAAAGTAATTATTATAAAAATTAACAAATTTATCATATATAAATTATTATAATTGGATGACAAGTGAAATATACGTCAATATATAACTTTTTTTTTCTTCATAAGTTAATCTAGTAAAGTTTACCTAAATTGTAAATTTTATTCACGGTATTATGTGATTTAGTATAAATAGAAAATATATACTTACACTTCAAGAACATGAGAATAATAAATAACAATAAATAAATTAAGATTAAAATAATAAATCATTGAGATTAAAATTTAATTACAAACACGTCTTATATATGAGACTATTAATGTTGTTATTGTCTTTACTATCGATTAAAACTAAAATAAATAATATGTATAATCAGTTACAAATAAGTTTAAAGTTGAAATTTTAAAATGTTAAGAATGACATATATTTGTTTTTAGGAAGAATAACTTGTTTGGCAACTATTATGATATATCTAGAATAACTTATGCGAAATTTTCAATTATAAAACCTATTGAGATTTTTTAAAGCTAAAACACCTTACTCTGTTAAGTTTGTTAGTACCTATAAAGAAGTTAAGATTTTATTTATATGAGAAGTTTAATTTTTTTATTATTTTATTCATTTAAGTTTTCTTTCTATAAATTTAATTATTTGTAAGTTATCTAAAGTGAATTGTACCTTTGTTAGAAATAGGCAAGATATTCTTTTAACCATTATGTATAGTACCCAAGCGACAAGATCTTCATAGGTAAAGGTAGATTATGATTATTACTATAAGAGAACTCAAACTTTTTAAAACATTGGAAATTAACAAAAGAAAAAGAATCATAAGATATGCAATTTATATCAACTTTGACAAAATAAGAACATGGACTACTAGAGCTAAGTGAGTTACAAGAGTCATCCCTTTGTGAATGCTAGCCCCTCTCTTAACAAGAAAAATGATACTTGTTACATCACTTACCCAAGACCCATAACTATTGTTGTGATAACATATATAGCAATGATTTACGAGACCTATACAGTGCAAAAGACTAGTGATACTTAATTTGAACCTGACCCATCTTGAATAATTAATGGAGATTAGATATAACATGGTTTGTACAGATTTAGCAAGCAGTGGAATTTTAATTATCATAGATTCAAGCAGTGAAGCACGTTAACGTGTTCTCAGAATGAAGGTGAGATATGTTTTGACCTGTTTGTCCTATGATATCTTGATAAAAAGTTGGCAATAATGAAAATGGCAGACAAGGTCGCGCGTGTGAACATGTGACATAGTTGGTGGGTTGGTCTTTCGCATGAAGTGGAGCTTCACCAAATCCTACATTTGAATTCCCATTACAACAGAAAAATATCTACCATCAAAATTCATCTGAACCCAAAATGCTGTATTAGGAAAGCCAAAAACACATTTTGTTCGTTTCAAGTAAATTAATTTATGATTATCAATTAGAAAATGTTCTTAACACACGCTTAAAAAATCATCTGAACTCATTTTTTAAATAAATCTATCTATAACATCATAAATAAAATATATTTATTTTTAAATTTTAACAAATTAAGATCAAGATACATTTTAAATTAAATAAAAGTAGATATACGTTTACTTATTTGCTTTAGAGACAATACCATTTCAAAATTGCATTATCTTCCACCCCACTAAAATTTATTATCATGTCAGCAAAGTATGTCAAAATACTGTACATGAGTGAATTAGGGTCAAGGAGTATGCTCAAAATCAAATCACCTATTTATATATTATTGCCCTGTTACGTACAATCTAATAATTCAAGGAAATGCGGCAATGAGAAGAAACTTTCAATGGTATGTAAACAAAGAGAAAGACTATGTTAACATGGGGACACCATAAGTCAAGTTTTTCACTCCACTTAGTTGAAATTTGAATTTGATTCTTAATTATATTTTTTATTAATAAATAATGTAAATTTTACTACAGATTTTACTATAAATAATGTAAAGTAACTTATAGCAGGTAAATCAATCATAGTTATTAACCTACCTCAAATCCCAGCCATTAAATTATTAATGAACAAAGTGTTAGAGCTACATTTGGGGAATATTAGTCAAACCAATAACAAAAATATTTCTAGTGAAACATTTTTCACAATACCTGAAGAGAGAATTCATTAAAAGACCTATGGATAAGTAATTTGACTAATTCATCACATCCAAGTCATGAATGTTTGGAACCTATATTCCACATAGACACTGCTTTGCTAATTCCAATTGAAAAGTTATATAAATTTGGTCTATTTTCGGCATGATATATCCATAATTAGCGTACATTATAGTTAAAAGTTCCAACTCATATCAAGGTCATGATTGATTTCTTCACTATCATCTATCGTTGTTATCATCAATAAGAAAACTTTCAGGTTTTATACGTCTAATTAATGGAGTATTTTGTTCACACTAACTATGACTTGATTCAATTCTCGAATTTGTTTTCTACATATTAATAGGCAACATATAAACTTCAAGGTAAATTCTCGCTGAAATTGGTAGTTTCTCCTAACCTACTTTAAGGGAGATTTCTATTAACTTACTGTAATAATAAGTTTTTTTTATTAACCTAAAAGAAATATTAGCAAAACAACACACTTTTTTTTAATACACACTTTATTATTGATTAAAATTTATTAAAAGTTATAATTTTTATAAGTCTCATTTTTTATTTAATGAGTATCTCTTTATATTTTGCAATTTTAATAAATTTTAACTAATAATAAATGTATATTAGAATGAGTTGTTAGAAAGTATATTACTAACCCTCCTCTTCACTTATTAATCTATAATGGTGAATAAATCATAATTATTTATCCTCGTTAAATCCCAGCCATTAAATTTTCACAATAACATAATTATTTAACTTCTGAAGAAAAAAAGAGCACATACAGCACAGCCAGTGCCCACCATATCGTCTCCGATTAAACTCTTCCATGCTCAGTTCCCCACCTATCTCCCTGAACTTGTCCCACACCCCATCTTCGCCACAAGCTCCTTCCCATATTATCATTATCAAGATCTCTTATATATGGTGCACACTTGTTATCATAATCGCCCTGTCCAGTGCCTCCTCCTCTTTGTCCTCTTGCTCTTATGTGCTTGCTTGTATTTGCTTTTGTCGATCATATAACTAATTTTGTGTCCTCAATAAAATTAGAGGTCAATTAGGAAATTAATTGGATGACATATATTTCTAGCCTCTTTCTTTTGAGGTTGGTAATTGGCAAGTGTAATGTAACATCTTATGATCAATCTTCCGGGTTTTTCGTGGACATAACCGCAAATGTGGAAAGCAACTTATGAAAAAACAGAAGGGTAATTATTACTACCTCATCAGTTTCCTTAGTAATTATAGTAGCTTAATTTTTTTATCTAGGATATTCCACTGTTAAGGACTAATCACTTCAACTATTAAAATTTATTTAAAAAATTGACTGCTTTTAATATATATTTTTCATATATACAACTTAAGAGATAATTATCAATTATATCATATCTTGTTATATAAAATACATCAAAATCTAACTACCCAAATAGAGACTTCTCATTTTAACTATATTTTTACATCTACAAAAATTAAACTTAGAAACCGTAGAGACACTCTCATAACGAAGTTGGATTGTTTCCACGGAAACAGTAAAAAATCCGAATCCACTGCCGTAGTAGCAGCCGCAAATCGAGATCATGTTGAAATTCTGGCCATTCGTCACTAGGACATAGCGTTAAAGCCATGAGAGCTGGTACTCATAAAAGCACTCTTTGTCTTCTTGTCCCCGACATTTTTGTCTTCTCAATTTTCTTTTTTAAATAAATGTTTTAATTGTGATTTATTAAATAAATTATTTCAATGGCTGAAATTTAATTAAGGATAAACGGTAATGATTGAATTTAAATTAATTTCAAGTGAAAAGAACAATTTGTTGTTATATTGTATGAATAACCAGTTAGAGTATCTGTTTTTTTTTTTTTACCAAATAATATAGACAATAGGCATGCATATTTTTTGTTGAAGTCGGATAAATTAAATCTCCCGGACAACAAAATTTTCTCTCGATTGATTGGAACTCAAAATTACTGGTTAAACAAAAATAATTTCATATTAATTTATCTATGCCTTGAGTGATAAGCTAACAATAATTTAAGGATTAATTAGGATAAACTAAAAATTAAAACTAAGCTTTTAAGGTTTTTATATATAACAAAAAGTGTAAATAATTTGAACAAAAGCGCATTTGAATTGTGTATTCTATTGCAATTAAAACATAATTTTTCTTTATAAAATATATTTTCAGTTCAATTTGCTCCCTCTCAAATCCTTTGATATTAAAGGAACACCAAAATTGCAAACGGAGATTTCCCATCTTCTTCCCCTTCTTCCTATACCAAATAAAATGTATTTTCTATCTTCTTTTTCCTCTTCCTTCCATTAATTTTTTCCCCCTTCCCTCCTTTAAATCAATTGACTTCTTATAAGGTTAAATTAGTTTTTTATCTTAATTTTTTTGTTTGATTTTTTCTGGTAGTTTTTTTTTTCAAATTCAATTAAATCATCTAATTTATAAAATAGGTTCAATTACGTCTTGACTATCAACTCCATCTAAATCATTAACCGCGAAATCCTACGTGGTCTATGACTGACTTGTCATCTCCTTGCTGTTGAATACTTAACGTCGTTAGACTAAATTGACAACAAAAACTTAGTTGAACATATTTTAAAAATTATAAAATTTAATTGAACTAAAAACAAATTAAAGAACCAAATCAAATAAAAAATAGAGGACAAAAAAATAATTTAAATTTATTATAATCAAGGAAAAAAAAGTTAAGTATCACTGGGAAATAAATTTTAATAGTTTAATTTTTTGGCTAAATACTTGGCAATCGAAATCGTCTTGGCTAATAAATGCATGTTTTTGTTTTTGAGTTGTAAATGGACGTTGGGAGTAAAATGAAATTTGTAAAAACATTCAAACTCTTCCTTTTGTAAAACTGAATTTGTGAGCTATTAGATTTACTTTAAAATTCGTACACCGCATTTTGAACTTAAATCTAACCATTCACTAAGTTGTATGACTCCAAAGTTACTATTTGAGCATCCGAGAGATGCGGAATTGGACATCTTATTTTACTTTTGGTCCAATGAATCTGGAGTATGAAATAGTTGAAAGGAAGGCACCTTATGAGTTCACATTGTAGGAAAAGATGTGTTAAAAAAACACACATGATAGAATAAAAGGATTTATTTGGTATTTAAATTATATTACAAACACATGATATATTAAAAGTGTATTTGTTGATGAACTCTTAAAGCAAAAAAATTCTTCAATAGTATAAAGAGACTCTATTTGTATTCACATCGAAATTGACCTCTATTCGTCAATACCTTTGACAAGTGTAAAAATAAGAATAAAGAAGTGGTATTGAGATCGTTTCAATGTGTAGCCAAAGACTCTATTTATAGCACACAAATAATAACAAATTTCTGATCAAATCAAAAATCATTATTGATAGTATCTTTTTTTAAACTATATTATTTATTGTTACCTTTTATTACTAACCATTTAGCAATTAAAATAATAATTGACCAAGTCAAACTTATATCTAACCGTCTTTTCAACCCAAATTCCAAATACAAAATCATACATGTTTGTTTCTCTTCTTTCACCAAATCTTTCATATTATTTATATTTTCAGCAAAAACATAATAATATTTCACCTTTTTTAAATCAATTAATCATTTGATCATATTAAATTCTCTAATTTAATTAATCATCAAATATTAAAATAATTTCTTTAATAGAGATTAGAACACTCGTTTGTGTGTGATTCCGTAGGTTCAATACTAAGTCAGTAATATATTAATCAAATTAATATACTAATCAAGGTAATCGTCTATCAACATTCCCTTAACGTCCGGATAGCATGAAGTAACATTTTACTTTCAAGAATCATTAGAAGAGTAGTGTAATAATTTCTTCCATCTTTACAGCTCTGGGTTAACTCTTGAGTATGGTATTACTGTCAAAGCCTTTTGAATTAACTCATAATGACTTAAGAAACTCATTTCTTTTTTCATTTAAATTTCCTGGCCAAAATATAATTTTATTCATAGAGCTCAAACTCATTACTAAGAGTTGATGAATTTCTTCTTGATTAATCATTAATTTTATAGGTATTTAATCATATTCAATATTCATTCAACAAGTGCTCTAAAGTATTAGGTGTCCGGAATCAAAATACAACAAATAACCTGTTAATTACTATGACAATCTGAGGTCAAAGAAAACTATTATACCTCATTTTGAGAATTTTCTATTGACAATTTATGGTAAATTTTAACCATTAAAAAATTTCAATTGAGTCGATTCAATGATCACATCAACATGTGACTCATTTATATATGCAAATTAATAAATAAGATCTATTAATATTTATCCAATAAATACTATCACATATATATTAATCTATCCGGATTATTGATATCCTATTTACAGTAATCCTATGATCAAGAACGGTTTAGATTAAAATTAGAACAAACTTATTTCTCATTATCATAATCTCTATTACAATAACAAGTCTTTAATTTTAATCAAAGACGTTATCAAATAGACCATTTAATCAAATAGTGAAATATGATAATGAAAATAAAATAATATTTTATTATTAAAATTAGAATTGATTACATGATGATTTGAATGTACACATACACATTTATTCCCAACACATATAAATTTTTTTGTTTTTAGGATTGAGTCTACGTAAGCTTGTGGTGTATTCCACTTAATAGAATGTGTTTCATGTAAAGATCTCTTGGGTGTGTAGATAATTCTATTGTGTGCAGAAAATTTTCACCGACAAATGATTTTTCAACCCCAACAACTTCAATATGTGGAGTAGATGTAAATTGTAAATTTTATAATAAAGATAAACTCTTTCTCTTTCTCTTTATAAACTCCACAAAAGCTTTAAAATAATTTATTTTTGACCACGTAAAAACAAGTAAACATAGATTATGTTATCTAAAGTGTTGCATACTTGAAGGATGACAAACGATAAAAAAAAAAAAACTTGAAGGATGATAATGAATAATGAATTTTATGGTTATTAATAAAATTACTTCATGATAAGGTAATTATTCATCTGATGAGTTGGAGTACAGGTAATTAGTTATTCGTAAAATTTGATTAAATGAATATGAGTGGGGATACAGATATCTTAATGCACATGTTGTCCAATACCCGTTTTATATATGTAAAATAAATTTTAAAAACAATTATCAAAATCTAATAGACATCTTTTATGACTGCATGAGATGTACATTACTGAGTTGTGGCGTTGAAGCAACATAGCAAACCTCACAAGTTGCCACATCAAAGATGCATCACTATCACATAGAACTAAAAGTTTATAAATTTATTGATGCAAAAGCTTATTGTAATGTTTGTAATATTTTATGACTATGTTTGTGACGTTATTATATAACAGATCTTTAAATATTATTTGAATTTTTAATCAATATTTCTCTATTAAAAAAGTAATTAACAATCATAGATACATCAGTACAAAAGTAAATTTTCAAAAATAAAGATATAAAAATAAGGATCATAATACCCATCTAAATATTAGTTATTGTAGAGTTTCAAGTCAAAAGATAATGTGCATGTATATTGGAAATTGAATTTTTTTATCACTAATGTTTAGGTGACTTAAATGCAAAGTGAAAGATTACATTTTACTAGATGAATCTTAGTTGAATGAATGCATTGTAAGTTATTTTTGTTTTAACCTCAAAAAGAATTTATTTATTATAGTTGGTAGCAATTTCACTATAAATAGAGAAGAAATTTAGTAGAGAAACAACACATGTAGAGAGATTGTGAAACAAAATCATTTTGTTGAGAGAAAAGTACCTTTATGTGAGAGTGTTATCATTTCTTGTAACCATTGAGTGAGGTACTTGGGTTTGTAGAGTGATACACTATTTGGGGTGGACTATAATCTTGTAATCATTTTTGTGATAGTGAAATACTTTTTGAGACGATTCCGTGGACGTAAGCAATAGGTGACAAATCACGTTAAATTTTTGTGTTTGTTATTATTTTTCTACGATGTAATCTTTGTTGTGTTCTCACGATCCTTTGGAGGGGGTGAGTAATTTTGTTTATGAGAGTGTTGATTACCCAACAATAGTATTAGAGCTATGGTCAGGAACACACAAAGGTTTGAGATACTGTTGTTTGATGGAAAAACAAATTTTATGATTTGGTAATGTACTATTCAAGACCTTTTGGTGTAACAAGATTTTGATCAAGCATTAGAAGATGAAAGACCAACTTCTATAAATGAAACTAAGTGGACTAAGATCCAAAGAAGGACTTTGAGCACGATTCAGTTAACCTTTGCTCCTGAGACAAAACACGTGCTGAAGGAGACAAAATCGAAGGCCTTGTGGGAGAAACTTGAGAATATCTATACGTCAAAGTCGCTAATCAATCGCCTTTGTTTGAAGATGAAGTTGTATAAACTCAAAATGGAAATGGGAGGAGATCTCCATGACCACATCAACAAGTTCAATCGGCTAGTAAGTCAATTGTTGAATGCAGATGATAAACTATCTAATGAGGAGCAGATGTTGTTATTGCTGGCCTCACTACCAAGGTCCTTCAAAGCTTTGATTCAAATGTTGCTTCTGCGAAGATTAACTTTAAATTTGAATGAGGTGACTTTCGCTCTTAGAGAAAATGAGAGAATGAAGAGAACAATAAATATTGATGATGAACACAATGCAATAGTTGTGGTGGAGTCTGAACAAGGGAGGAATCATTCAAGGAGACATGATGGGCCAAGAGGAAGATCAAAATCGCAATCACATCTGCAATGAGATATGAGTAACATACAATGTTACTATTGCGGTGAGAATGGTTATGTGCAAGTGAGGTGTAAACAAATGAAGGAGGACTTGAAGAAATTAAGAGATATGAACAAAGATGACACTAACTCCCAAGTTAATATAGTAAAAAGTGTTGAAGATGAATATAATGTGTTTTTGGCAACAAACGATGAGATTGCTAAAACAAAATGAGTGATGGACTATGCTGCCTTAAAGCACATTTGCAAAGATCCAGAGATGTTTGATACTTTGAAAACCGATGGAGAATTCAAACATTTCAAGTTAGGGAATGATGAAAAAATAAAGGTTGAAGGCATAGAGAATGTGAGGATGAAACTCCATGATGGTGCTATTTGAACTTTCTCAAATGTGAGATTTGTACCTTCTGTCGTTATCAATATGATTTCTATGAGGGAGATGACATCACAAGGGTACAAATATGTTGGTTCAAAGTGGGATGCAAAGTGTATAAGGGGAGATACTTGGTGTTGCGAGGACAGAAAAATAAAGGTGACCTTTGTTATTTGGATGGTCAAGCCTTGAAGAGGAACCATGATAGCAAAGTGAAGAAGAAAATGAAGTTTTCTAATGTTGTGGAAGTGTTAGGAGATGCTTCTGTTAGAGGCGGAGTTTGTTTACTTTCAAATTGATTGAAAGATATTTATCTTTTGGCCTGAGGGGGAGAATTGCCGAGTTTCAAGCCAAAAGATAATGTGCATGCATATTGAGAATTTGATTTTTTATCACTAAGGTTTAGGTGACTTAAATGCAAAGTAGAAGATTGTATTTTACTAGATGAACCTTAGTTGAATGAACTCATTATAAGTTATTTTTGTTTCAACTTCCAAGAGAACTTATTTATTATAATTGGTGGCAATTTCACTATAAATAGAGAAGAGATTAAGTGAAGAAATAACACATGTAGAGAGAGTGTGTGAGAGAGAGATTGTGAAATAAAGTCACTTTGTTAAAAGAAAAATGTCTTTGTGTGATAGTATTATCATTTCTTGTAACCATTGAAGGAGGTACTTGGATTTGTAGAGTGATACACTATTTGAGATGTGTTACAATTTTGTAATTATTTTGTTGATAGTGAAATATTTTTGAGACGATTATGTGGACGTAGGTAAAAAGTAATGAACCACGTTAAATTTGTATGTTTGTTATTATTTTTTTAAAATATAATCTTTATTGTATTATCACGATCTTTTAAATGTGGATAATTTTACTTATGAAAGTGTCAATTATCCAACACTCATTGTGTTGACAAATCAAGAAAATAAATATTTTAAGAAATTTTTTATTAATAAATTAAAAGTCAATCACACAGATAAATTTGACATTACTTTAGACACAAAATCTTTAAGATGAGGTTTATGGACTTTTCCCCGTGTTAATTGTTGTTCATTTCTACCCGACTGTAATCCTAGTTGTTGCATGAAAGTATGTGAAAGATTTATAAAGATAAAAAGGGTGAAAAGCTGTTCCCATAAAGGTTCGAGATTTTATAAGACATCAACTGAGTTGTCAAAGACACTAGCCAATGAAATATGGCACACACAGAGCTCGGGGCTCCACTTGGTCGTCCATTCTAATCACTCACCTAAAGTGAAAATGGCCACAAAGTGACACGATTGTGGACTCACTAGTATCTTCTTATGGCAAGCATATAGTTGTGCACACATCGATGTGAGGTCCCCATTATCCTGAAATTGATCACACAGCAATGCATATGGGTGGCATCATGAGGCCTGCATGTGTTTGCCATTCAAATCATGGAAAAGTGGGTCAGCATTTTCAGAAATATATGTATAACTGCAAAACTGTAAAGACCATGAGGCCCATGATAGAGGTGGAGGTTTCAACGAGAGAAAGATGAGAAGAAGAATCCTCAGATTCTCAGATTTGACATCGTCGATTCAATCTAATGTGAATTGAAAAAATTAATTAAAATCAAAAATTGAATAAACAAAAAATCAAATGGATTGAAAAATTGGAAAATTAATTTTTTTTTATGGATGAGATCGATTTGATTTTAAAAATCAATTCTAACTGAATTTATAATTTATAATGTGTATATATTTTTATTCATAAATTTATAATATCACTTATTTCTATTTTTATTTCTTATAAATTTATAAAATTATCATATAATTTATATTTATTTATAAAAATTTATTGAATTAAAGATACTTTTAGAAATTGTTTGATTTAAGATGCGTAAAAATTCTATTATTAATTATATAATAACATATAAATAAATTATTTGATATTTTAAATTATTTTTTTATTATATATCTTACTTTTTATTTAGTATTTTCTAAAAGTAGTTAAAAGTAAAATTAAAACTAAAAATCAATCTAATCCAAATTACTTTAAATTGATCAAATTAAAAATTTAAATTAAACCAATAAAATAATAAATTAATAAAACAAAAAAAAAATCAAATAATTTTTCTCTTCAAAATTAATCCAATTCAATTCGTGAACAGTTGCAAATATCAGATGTAAAAGTGGAGGAGTGAGATAGTGTTTTGGAGTGTAACCCATTTTGGTAATGCCCCTCCAGCCCCCACACAGTGTGTCACTTTCTTCGATCTTTGGTTTTGGTACAATATAGTCCCACCATGGACATAAGGCACGTGCCCACCACTACTTTTTTTTTTTTTTTGGGAATGGTCAATTCACTACCACAGTTTAAGCGTTTAACCCTTCATTGCTCTCTCCTTTTAGTTTTTTCCTAACACTTTTATCTTTTTTTTAGACCACGTATATCTTTCTCATAAGACATTCTGCTAAAACCGAGTAAGGCCCCTGTCGGCAAACTGATTCCTAGTTAAACTGAAACAATTTTTTTGTATCAATTGATTTATGCTCTCGATGCTTAATTTGTAACTCTTTTATGTACTCCTCTTATCATTTCTATCTTCGTCTCCAACTCCTTTCTAGCTTGTTTACCTGTTGGGTAATCAGGAAACATACAGGCGGTAGATGATCCATCTTTGTCCGTTGTTGGGTTATCTCACTAGCTGGTCCAGCAATATCAGGTACCTTTTTAATTAACCAATCTTAGGTACCTTGGTCCACCAATATTGTGAATAGGAGGATACAATCATACCAAAAAATTGGAGTTCTTTTTTTATCCCTTTTGGGTCATTAAGCCATGAAATGAGTTTTTCTTTTTTCAAAAAACAACGTTCTACCCAAGAAAATTCGTAAAGGGGACCTACGGATTGTAAATCCATATTGGCCCACAAACAGCACTAATGCCGAAACAGTGAGCCCACCAATACAACTACTGCCAAATCCAACAGCCATGCTAAGCACTTTAACTTCCATTAGAATCATAGTACATATTCCTTTTCAATCGGTTTTAGGAGTGATGCAAGGGCATAGAAGATTATAACCCACAAATTTGCATATTAAGTTCTGAAATTTTCTGCTCATTTTAATATCATGGAATGCTTTCTAATATTCTTCGTCCACTATCTGCAGATGCGTAAGCAAGATATTACTCGAGCATAACCCAAGTGACAAGGACATGATGGAGAGATTCAGCACCTAAAACTGAAAGGATAAGGTAGAGATAAAGTAAAGGTCGTAGATCAATTCCTATTCCAAACCAAGAATGAGTAAGACTATCCAGTGTCGACAGATAAAGCAAAGTTCGCAGATCATTTTCTTTCTAAAAATGGATTTGATTTAGACTCTTAGATGGAAAAATCAGGAAACCACAAGCTTAGAAATTTCTGGAGAGAAGAACGCATATAAAGTTAGTGTCATTGATTTGATAATTTTAACCTAATGAAATGACACGCGCAAGTGATATTTAACTTTCCATAGATTCACAGTATATATTCCTTTCAACTAATTTATCCTCTTTAAAAAAATTAGTTAATTTAGTTAATCATACTAAATATGTTAATTAATTATATTATTATTTTAAAATTATTATTTTCTTATTTTTCTATTCATTTAATTATTTTTCATTAATTTTTTAAGAAAAAATAATTAAGTAAAAGCATATAAAAAAATAATTAATACATATAGAAATTAAAAAAAGATCTTATAAAAAATAACAAATAAATTTTTAAAAATATCTTATAATTAGAGACATAAGCAGTATAACATATTGGATACAAGACAAGTTTTTTATTTTTTTAAAACAAAACATGAGATAGAGTAAATGCAACACCAACCAAAACCAAAGAAGATTGATGTCGAACCTTATTTATGATTTTTTTGAAAGACACAAAATCTTTATATATATATATATATATATATATATATATATATATATATATATATATATATATATATATATAAGTGAGGAATTGTTGGAATTTTAATTTCCCGCTCAAAATAAGGTTAATATAGTAATTTTTAATTTTATTTTAGCTCATTGTTTATAGGCTAAAAGTATAATTTGCAGTGTTATTTTCAAATTTTAAATATTTTATTTAATTATATACATTGAAGATTTTTTTCTGTTTTTTTATATTTTATGAATTTATAATATTTATTATTTATTATATTAAAATCATAATATTTTAAGGTGACATATAATATAATGTTTAATTAAATATTTTCTTTAAACTAATTTATATATATATATATATATATATATATATATATATATTTACATATTTTGAAGATTTCTTTTTTGTTACCTAGAATTTTTATATTTTTTGAAATTATAATTTTATTATATTAAAGAAATTATAATATTTTAAGGTGATATATAATATACTGTTTAATTAAATAGTTTCTTTAAACTATTTTTCATATATCTAATGAATTAAAAAAATTAGTTACTATTGAATTATATATAATTTATTAGAAGAAATCAAAATATTTTTTTTCGATGACAAAATATTGAATTATATACTTTTAATGTTGAATAAAAATACACATAGCTTTTTAATCAGAAATATATAAATTTATTTATCTATTTTTTAAATCTATTATAATACAATGAAGACAAGGATTGTGACTGAGATTTAAATATACCAATAATCATATCAAATTAATAATTTTATTGCGCGAAAACAAAATATATTATTGGTTTAATTTGATAGCTAAGAAATTCTTCAATCAAGTATAAATACAAATTTTAAAATAGTTATCTTTTGATTAAATTAACATTTAATGTTAATTTTAAAAATTAATACGTAACCAAAAAATTAATTCAAATATAAATGTATCCCAAAATTAAAATTTAATGTTAATTTGAAGTAACAACAACTCCTCGCACTCAATATATATATATATATATATATATATATATATATATATATATATATATATTAATTATTTATTATATCAAAATTATAATATTTTAAGATGACATATAATATACTGTTTAATTAAATAATTTTTTAAACCAAATTTGAAGATTTATTTTTTTATCTGATATTTTTATATTTTATGAATTTATAATATTTATTATATTAAAATTATAATTTTTTTAGGTGACATATAATACACTGTTTAGTTAAATATTTCTTTAAGCTATTTTTTATATATCTAATGAATTAAAAAAAATTAGTTACTGTTGAATTATATATAGTTTATTACATGAAATCAAAATATTTTTAATTGATACGTGTAATTGATAATATATACAAATATCTTTTGAAATTTTTACTAATTGATACGTGCGATTATAAAATATAAAAATATATTACGTTTATATCATTCATATAAAATAGGTAAATTACGTTTAACCTAAATGTATTAATACGTGCAATTAGTCCAATTTAAAATAAATAACAAAAAAGTGATATATTAAAATTGTGTGTTGTGAAACAATACGTGTAAAATGCTATTACTTCGTCTGCATTATTTTTAAACCAATTAGTGGCAGCACAAAAAAAATAAAAATTGGTACAATTGTTTTCTAAATTGGTTCAAAAGTCAGAGTCCTATATAATACCATTTTGATGACACACTTTATGTTTTATCTCCAACACTCAGTTTTCTTTTAAAATTCTTATGTGCAGTTGTGTTGTGGGTACATATTTTTTATATTGTTTTATTGTTATCATATAAAAATATAACACGTATTTTTTTTTTGCAATTTAATGGTGCCTAAAATTTCACTCATTGAAAAAATTAAGCCTACAACCATAGAATGGAGATTAAGAGTTCGAGTTATCAGACTGTGGAAGCAACCGAAATACAATAAACTTCAGCAGATTAAGAGTATTAAAATGAACTCCTTGTTGTAAAGATAATAAAAATTAGTATTCTACTCTTCTTTGTTATCAAAACAATAGTTTATGACACGGTAAAATCATTTTTAAAAAAAGTTGTATCTTATACCCCTTGTTAAAAAAACAATTTATTGTTATAACATATTAAAAAAATTGTTTTTGTATATGCATTTTCCCATTTTTTTTAATTTATGATTGAATTGAAAAAATGAAATGAATTATTATTTGTATTGTGAAACTGCCTATTCAATCATTAATATTTTGTCTATATCTTTTTTAAAACAGAATTGACGCATACAAACTTCTATCAAGCCGAACATATTATCTTATTTGATGGAAAACCTATTGGTTGTTAACCTTGATTGGAAATTCAAACCAACCAAGCATAAATATACATTGTCTTTTGTCAAGGCCACAAAGCTCACTCAGTTAGACACCGACAGTATACCAAAGGTCTATTTTGATTTTGTGACGTTTGCTGACATACTTTAGAAGAAATTTATGATCCATTTTATTTATAATTATGAAATATTTACATCATATTTATGATCATTTGTTTCAATTTCTCCTTTATCATGTTAATTTTCAAATGTCTCATGTTTCAAGGATTCAAGTTTCAGTTATTGTAGCCATTATTTGAGAAACTTGTTAGTAGTATTTATTATTCATTTATAAAACACAAAATAATGACCAAATAAAATTTTTTTTTTGTTTTTATTTTATCAACATCAAATTCATATGTATTATTTTAAGTTATCAGGTGTTCTTAATTCATCATCAATTTCATTTTCAAAATAAATATAACTCCCCAAAAACTATTTTTATCCATCCATGGGTCAAAAAACTAGTTTTATTAAATGAAAGAGCACAACAGTGATGGGTACACAAAGATTTTACAATAAAGCCCAATAAAGAAATGCCGAATCTTATTTATGTTGCTAACAAGATTATATTCTATGGTCATTTTTCATCCACAAAACCTTCGGAATATGATCAATTCCCCTTTCAAGCTGACAACCTATCAAGTACAAACAGGGTTTACTTCTAAACATAGGCTAGTATTCTAGTAGTGCAAGAATAACTTCCAAAAGAGTACATCCCACTAATACAAAATTTGAAATATAACTCGTAATGAAATCAGATAATTAAACAAATGTAAATTAATTACCGTATAATACCTAACCAATATATTTGCTTTCAGACACAATAAGCTCACGCAACAGAGTTGCATGAAAAGCACATTTAATCATACTCTAACTCATCAGGAGTGACTGGCCTTTTAAGAGGGATGATGGACTTCTTTTCAACATCTCAAGACAATGCCTTCCTCATATCTAAAAGCAAAGCATAAAATGACAATGAATAATTAGCAGCAAGAGCTTTGTTAAGAGAGAAAGAAGCAAAAACGAAAAACAAGAACTTAGAAGCATACCTAAACCATCTTCTTCCCCAGAATAGTAGCGTAGCACTCGTCGATAAATTACATAGCCAAGCTATGATGTCAATTAGAAAACTAATTAGTTAGCAACTCCAATTAGCATAAAAAAAATAGTTAGCAACTCCAATTAAAATCATAATGTAAGAAAATAAACCTTAATCTATATATCTCCTATCCCTATCGAATTCTAAACTATTGATATAACAAATCATAATATCCAATTTATACCAATACTATAAATTAAGACTTACATTCGGACTATACAAGAACATGTACGATTTCCAAGAGGTGAAATAAAGACTTTCTTATAGAGATAGAAATGTAAGGGCTAAGCCTTAAGCACTTACATTTTAATCTAGTTTTGGATGTGCTGTTTACCAAGGTCATACAAAATATTATCCCGAATTACATACTTTTGTAGATGATATAATTTTACTTTTTAATCTAGTCTTGGATGTGTAACCAAGGACACAAGATTATCCCTAATTGCATGATTTTTGCAAATGATGTAGCTTTGATTGAGAAATCAAAAGAAACCGTTAACTTAAAACTTGAACTTTGGAAACAAAAGGTTTTTACTTAACTAGGAGTAAGACACTATATATATTGCAATTTTAGCAAGAGACGAGGATTATGACTTGGAAGTAAAATTGGGAAATGATGTCATAACACATTTTTTAGTTTAAATATTTGGGATCAATATGATATGTAAGTTTGTCTTTCTGTTTCTTCCTCTTTCCCACCTAAATTCTATAACACAATACTACAAAATAATGGAGAAATTAATAAGAAGGTCACACACAAGATACAAGCTGGATGGCTAAAATGGAGAAAGACATCAAGCGTTATTTGTGATCACAAATGACCTACCAAACTCAGGTAAATTTTATCATACAATTATAGATTCAGTTATACTCTATGATAGTGAATAATGGGTTTTAAAGGGACAAGAAGATAAAAATAAGAGTTGCAGAAATAAGAATAATTAGATGGATGTGTGACCACACAAGAAAGGGCATGATATGGAATCCAGTGTTCTATTCTGTGATAGGTCACAAGGATTGTTGGGATTGACACAGAAAGAATATATTAATAAAGTATTAGAGATATTTAGAATGAAAAAGTGCTATCCAAGGATTGTTTCAATTTAGAAAGGGGACAAGTTTAGTCAAATGCAATGTCCTAAAAATGACTTGGAACGAAAGGAAATAGAGTCTATCCCCCTATGCATCATTGGTTGGGAGCTTGAGGTATGCCCAAACATGTACATGACCGGATGTTAATTTTGTCATAGGAATGTTGGGCCGATATCAAAGCAATCACAGAATAAAACACTGGAAAGCTACAAAGAAAGTTCTTCGGTATTTACAAGGCATCAAGGATTGCATGCTCACATATAGGAGGTCAGATCACCTTGAAGTGATTGACTACTCAGATTCAGACTATGCTAGATGCATGGACTCAAGGAAGCCTACATTTTTCTTTTGGTTGGAGGAGTGATATCATGGAAAAGTGCAATACAATCTGTAATTGCCCCTTCTACCAAGGAGCATAAGTTTGTGGCATGCTTTGAGGCCATAATTCAAGAATTGTGGTTGGGGAACTTTACTTCAAGGTTTGAAATTGTTAATAGTATAGCCAAACTGCTGAGAATTTATTGTGATAACTCCATAACTATTTTCTTCTCTAAGATGACAAATACTTGAAATGAGCAAAACACATGGATTTGGAGTATTTGTCAGTTAAAGAAGTGCAGAAATATGAAGTGTTAATTGAACATATTGGTACAAACTTAATGATAGTGGATCCGTTGACTAAAGGTTTACCACCCAAGACATTTGTTGACCATGTTGAAAGGATGGATATTATGGATAAGTTCTTGTTAACGATGTAATGTGATGTGTGTATGTGTGTATATATATATGCTTCATAGTGTTTTAGTCCAACATTTTGAACAACACAATTGAACTTCCCAAACCAAACTCGCGGGGACTATTTGAGCCCATAAAGAGAACATCAAAGTTTGCAAACCAATCCAAACTCCCCCTAAACAACAAAGTCAATTGATAGTTCCATATAATATTCTTCTAGTTCTCCATGAAGAAATACATTTTTTTATGTCCAACTAATGTAGTGGCCAATGACTAATAGCATCCATGGCAAGAAAAAGACTTACTAAAGCATTTTTTTGCCACAGGAGAAAAAGTATCACCATAGTCAAGACCATAGATTTGGGTATACCCTGTGGCAACTAGTCTAACATAAAGATGATTAACTTCTCCATTTGGATCAACATTAATAACATGAATCAATCTGCAACCAACATTTATCTTCTCGAGAAGGGAAAGAACTCCTAAGTACCACTATGCCTACATTCCATCAATTATGACTTGTTGCCATCCTAGATGATCAAGTGCATCACACATTTTTTGGAATTGAAATAGAAGATAAAGATATAAAGGAGAAATATGGAGGAGATAAACAATTATAGCATAAAAATTTGTAGATAGAATCAGGATTTTAGGGGATCGAATACAATTGGAAAATCAAAATTTGCATCAGGAAGCTGCATAGTAGGTTTGTTGAGTAGGACATGACCCACATGGTTCTATATGTAATGTTAGATGAACAACTCATGGGGACACTGATATGTGACAAGAGGTGATTGGACAACTTAGTTTAAACCTTGCTTGGAGCAACATCATGAATAGATTATCCCTATACAAGAAACAATACTGGACGATAAGAGTTGGACTCATTCAAAGAAGAGAAAAAACATAGTCTCTTCAAGAATGTGACATCTGCAGACATGTACGTTTATTGGCTAGAGAATCACAACTATATCCTTTTTGAAGTCTAGAATATCCAAGAATACATTTGAACAATAAGCTTATCTAAAATTGGAGAAACCTCATGATCGAAACAAGTGCATCCAAAACCATAGGCAACATGAAACAATGGTTCTTTAGGAAAGGGAATAGGGAACTTGATCATCAATAGATTAAGGCAGCATTCATTTTATTAGGTGCACATTTTGGAGAAGAATAAAGAACTATTACTAGCAATGTGATTAGAGGCACTTGAATTAATTCTCCATGGACTTTGACTATTATCAGATTAAGAGACACGGGTTATTGAGGCATGAAGGCTAGTGGCAAAAAACAACTAAGACTGCTTAACAGCCTTTATTTCAAGATATTTTTTATACACTCCTGAAAATTTTTGGTCAGATTTTTCAGACTTGGAGATGTCTACTGTATTCTCTTTGGGAAACCATGAAGAAAGAGAAAAACATGTGTCTTGAGTGTTTCTTTCACAATATGAACATTGAGGAGGACCACTTCTTCCACCTCATCCTCCCTCCTCTGTGATTTTCACAACTCCTGTAGGCAGCATTGCAGAAGATTAAACTGACTCAATTGAATTACCACCTATTTTTAGTGAAAACTTGAAGAAGCCAAGTAACCAAATCATCCACTCTTGACCAGTTAGAACTTGATCACAAACATGCTCATAATGTGGATGCATTCCATGAAGAACCAACACCATATAATGATTGTGAAGTTTCTTCTTTACACCTTCTAAAGTATCAGCTTCCAAATACATTTTTAATTTTTCAACAACAAAATGGGATTTAGAAACATATGGAATCATTTCATGATTGAATTCTTTAAGAGAGGCTAATTTTTGTAGAGTCATACAAACGTTGAATATCATTAGCAAGGACAGTTTGGGCCTTCTTCCAAGACAAATTACAGGTTTTGAAAGTTCTGAAGTTCGCTAAAAGTTTGGCTCAACAAATTGGCGTACCAAGGAACGGAGTCACAAAGTTCATAGTCAAGCTTTTTCCACTAACCACGATTTTTCTACTGAGACTTTATCACATGTCTTTCCAAATGATCAAGGTACTCCTGAACAAAGAAACCAAATTTCCACAGAAGCAGACCAGACTAGATAATTCTTTCCCAATATAGGAAAAATAGGACCATCACTTGTTGATTTTTCATATGCCATTCTGCTGAAACAGGGAGTTCAAAGAAAAGCAGCTTCAAGGGTATTTATTTAGAACCACTAACTACCCAAACAAGGATTTATGTGAGAAGTGTGACCCATAAAAGGTCCAATAGAGGCCAATAGAAATTCTGGAAGAGGCACAACGGCAATCCAATATGAGAAGGAACCACGGCGGGAAGGCAGAACACAACTTTCACAAGTCTGTCAGGACAGATACTGTGGCTGCATGCCTGCATGTGGTGGTACGTGGCTGAGAATCTGGACACCCTAGTTTAGAAACAGCTGGAAAATAAGGTATCCAGGCAGAGGTTCTATTGATAGTGGGAGACAGATGCTGAAAACTCATGGACACCGAGGTTTACTATTTAAAACTTCGTACCCCATTGCCCAGAGGCTCTTCGCTATGCGAAGGTATGGGGGAGGGATAATGTACGCAGCCTTACCCTTGCATATGCAAAGAGGCTGTTTCCGGATTCGAACCCATGACCAACAAGTCACCAAGGCACAACTTTACCGCTGCACCATGGGGGAGGGATAATGTACACCGAGGTTTACTATGACAGCATAAAAAGCAGGGGAGAACCAAACCCTCTGATACCAAGTTGAGAAGTAGAAATTCTAGGAATTCATGATTTGGATGGACTAAAGCTTACAAAATGTTCAAGTGATTAGCAATCGGGATATTTTATAAATACACACACAAACACACACTTCTGAATTAACTACATGTTATATTTACAAGAATAAATACAAGTGCGACTTCCTAAGTACATGAATCCAAAAAATAAATGAACCTAAGCTTTAAATGCATCTATTTCCAATAGATTTCTTGCAGTTCCCAACTAGAGAAATATCAATTATGATGATGTCATATCCTATAGTACAGAATACATGATTCACCAGAAAACCACCGGCAAAAGAAAAATCAAATAAGATTGTGTAAAGAGGACAGGAAATGTTTTAGAAACTTGAAAGATTAAAAGAAATCAAACATATACACGTCTTACATATTGTCACTGATGTCTTCCAGCAGATTCATAAGTTTTTTAGCTAACTGCTGCCTTCGATACTCTGGAGCAACGGTCACCGCAGTTACATGGCCATGCCAAGATTCTCCTTGCCCCTCAACTTTACCCATAACTACATCAATAACATTTGTGTTAATATCCTACCGTCTTCAAATAGAAGGTGATGATGAAATAAAGACTTAATCCACAGGAGATATAAGGTGGTTGGATGGTTAAGGGAGAACGGAAGAGGGGAAAGGTTGTGGGTTCGATCCCGTATGCTAACATTTGCTGAAAGAGACTTAATCAACAATTAGGCACATTATATCTGAACTTGCAAGAGAAACACAAGCTACGTTGCACTAGCCTATGCAAACAGCAGACGAAATCTAAATTGTCATTATCATGTTCTATATCAAGTCCCCAACTGTGAAGTGCATTGTATCATTCCTAAACATGTATATAGTTTAAACCACCAATTCCTGCTAAAGGCAACAAGCTGTTAAGCTACTGAAAACAAAACAATAATTCATTTCTCAGTCTCACTCCCTTGCTTCTATTTTGCACAACTTTTCCTTTTGAAAACGAAATCAACCTACTTAGCATTGGCATACAGTGATTTTTTAGATGAGAAAGCAAAGGCAAAGAAAGACTACTACTCACTGTAACCCATGATTCGATTTCCAGGGCCTTCGGCAACGTGGAAATAGCCGGGCCATCTTGCAAGATAGGTCATGTACCATCAGATGTTGAACTGAAACCATGAAGCAATTAAGCGAAGGCACCATCAGATGCAGTATCGAATGGAAAAGGGACCAAAAAAAATGTTTACGGTTTCGGTGAGATGGTCGAGATTGACGGCGGCAAAGCGAAGAAGATCGTTGCAGCAAAACCTGCGAATCGTCGTCATCTTCACAAACCCTCGCTCGCAGATCAGGTGTCGCGTGTCAGGTGTGTTCCACGTTCACTGGGTTGGATCAGTAAGGAAATAAAATAAAGTTAATTCATTTAATTTAATTATTTTTTTTATATATTACTTAATATTTAATTAGTTTGCTTTAAAATGAATTAAAAAAAAAGGAATCTACCTCCTCCAAGAAAACTCTTTTATAATCATTTCTTATCTTTATTATTTATTTTCTTAATATTATTATAATCATTAGATATTAAAAAAAATGAAAACAATAAAAAATAATTTTGTAAGAATTATTCTCGTAGTAAGAGTATCTTTTCTCGTAAAAAAAATATTTGGTTCAAGGCCAGAATTTTACCTAATATAATGCCTTCTTAATATTTGGTAAAGTTTCAAAAAAGAATTGTCAAAAAAGATTAACTTAGATTTAAACTCGTTTATCATAAAAAATATTAAACAAAATCTAAAAACCCATAAAAACATCAATTTATATTTTAAGTACCAATTCAAATTTAATATATTTTAATTTAGGTTACAATTTGATTCATTAACATTTTTTATATAATATAATTCTTCCTAGATTTTATTAGAAATATTTTCATTTAACTTTTTCTTTGTTTAAATGGGGGTTTATGGTGTTTTTTCATGGAAAATAGCTCATAATGCTCTAGTGACTAGAAGAGGATTATCTTATGAGAATCTTTGTTCTTTTTGTTGGTCAAGAGGTAGAGAACATTGAGCACGTTTTGAGGCTTTGTGTGGCAGCTAAGGAGGTTTGGAATGCCATACTCCCAGATGTTGTTTGAGCAAATTTTGGTTCTTGGCTGATCTCCAATTTAATTTCCAAGTTGCGGTGTAATGGACATAGCTAATCTTAATTTGTTTTTTGGTGTGGCTATTGAATATATTTGGAAAAATAGAAACTGCAGGATTTTCGAAAATAGAGTGGCAGGGGTGGTGGAGACTCTTTGAGCATTGTGCAGAATAGGAGGCTTCAATTGTCTCCTTCGATGGTTCCTTGTGAGTTCCCAAATCCTATAAAATCCGATGATAATAACCATGCAAAATGGAGATAAGTAAATCCGTCCTTGTTCCGGCCAGTTGCCATCCCTGGCCCCAACCCCTTTCATTTTTAAATTTTTTTTGTCTCCCAAAACGCGGTCGTTCTATTGTTCTTCCTCTACAACGGTGTTTATAGTTTAACCCAAATTACCGAATTCTGATCGGATCATCTCTAAACCCTAGATGGACCTTCTGAAGCAAGAGCTTCTCAAGAAGCGCCAATCCCTGGCGCAAGACACCGGCGGCAAGAAATTCTTCAAGCGCTCCGAGATCCAGCAGAAGGAAATCCAAAAACTCCGCCAGCAAGAGAAGCGCGAATTGGAAGCCAAGTCACTAAAGCGCCTCGCAACATCCTCCGACACCGCCGCCACCGCCCCGTCCTCTTCATCCACCGCCTCCTCCTCGGCCTCGTCCACTATCGCCTCCGCCTCCGCCTCCCTCACCGACGAGCAAAACATCGACAACCTCGTGCTCCCGAAACCCGAGGTCATCCGCCGCCTCCGCTTCCTGAAGCAGCCGGTCACGCTCTTCGGAGAAGACGATGACGCCAGGCTGGACCGCCTCAAGTACGTCCTCAAGGCCGGCGTCTTCGAGGTCGACAGCGACATGACGGAGGGGCAGACCAACGATTTCCTGCGAGATATTGCGGAGCTGAGGAAGCGCCAGAAGACCGGGATCCTCGGCGAGAGGAAGCGCCAGAAGGCCGACGACGGTGCCGCTCAGGACCGTGAGGGTGGAGCCGGAGATGATGACTTGAGCGACTGCGGCAGCTCCGAAGGTGCCGAAGCGGACAAGGACTTGAAGCGGATGAAGGCGAATTTCGAGGAGCTTTGCGATGAGGATAAGATTCTGGTGTTTTTCAAGAAGCTGTTGAATGAGTGGAAGCAGGAGTTGCGCGAGATGCCTGAGGCGGAGAAGCGCACGGCCAAGGGGAAGTCCATGGTTGCCACGTTTAAGCAGTGTGCGCGTTACTTGAATCCGCTGTTTAAGTTTTGCAGGAAGAAGGTGAGTTTTCTTTTTTTTACCTCTTGGTTTATGTTATCTTTGAATTTTGTTTGGCATTGCGGATTAGTTGTGTGTTGGAGATCGCACGTCAACTAGATATGACCAAATTAAAGTACATAAGTGGGGGCAATGTAGGATTGAGGTAGACTCAAACCCAAATTTTAAGATCATATTAGAATTTATCTTAGATAGTGTTAGTAATTTGTTTTAGTTTAATAGAATATTCTGAAGTGTAAAGCAATTTTGAATCAAGAGAGATGGAGAAGTAAGCTGTTGTCATTGTATTGTGTCTTCGGAGAACTGTATGCATGACATCTAGGTGTTGGCTAGAGTCTGTTGTGATAGTATCTTCTATTATGATTTTTGGAATGGTTGGAGTGTAAGTAAGACCATTCTGAGGTCATATGTATGAATCTGCACCATCGTTGTCAATTGTGCGCCATAGTGGAGAGTAGCAGAGCGGGTCATCCCTAGACTACTTATAGGATTCAAATAGTGGAGCGTGGCCAAAATAGCTGCTTTTCACGGGCTATAGCTTTGCTATCATGTTATGGGCTTCAAAAACACATTTTTACTCCTGAAATGCTGAAAGAAGGTTGTTTAGTTTGGATAGAATTGTGAATTCTCCCCCATTTTCCCACACATTTTTGCTTCAGAAACATAATAGGATTTGAAATCCTTCTTCCTTGACCATTCCACTTAAAGTTACCTCTGTTCCTCCACATTTTACACGATTTATTTTTCCTGTTTTTTTCCTTTAGACTTCATAGTTCTCATTTGCTTCTTTTTTTTTTTTTTATCTAATTCATTATGCTCTTTTTCTATTAATGTCACCATCATCTTTAATTTCTTGACTTCATTACAATGTTCTTATTGCTTCTAGATTGATGGTGAATGTGTGTAATCTATGACTTATTATTTATCAGTTTTTTAGGGAAAATAATTATTATTTTCCTCCCAAAAATCTTTTTCAAGAAGCTCCAAAGAAAAATCATATTTGCCCCCAAAATAAGCTGATCCAAACACATGCCAAAATGGAGACTAAGTGGCGTGATTGATTGATATAGCCAACTTTTCTAGTTGGATTAGGATTTTTGTTATTGTTGAAAACTTGAAACTGGGAGTCTAGGACAGGTAAGGTATGCATATTTTTGTTGGTGTAAAAATTGTTGTGTAGGTGTAGTCCTTGATGTTGATGAACAGAATTTAATGACCAGAAATGACAATAAAACTGCATTAATGGTTGATTATCCCACACCTCCCTCTAATCTAGCAATCGTGTTGAGAAACTTCAATGGTAATAGTTTAGCCAAACTATTTAGCTTGATCATATTATGGTTAGTTTCTACTTTTAAAAAATATGATATTATGCTTAGTCTTGATCATTCTATAGGATCATGCACAATCAGAGCCTAAAAATGATATTTTGTCGGGGAAGTAATAGTATAGTAAATCCCTTTAGAAGGCTATATTCCTTGTTTTAGTGCATACTACTGTTTCAAAGTAATGGATTTTGTTTGAGTAGCAAGCTTAAAATTTTATTGTTGATAAGATATGTGTCAGTGTTGCATGTTTTCTGAAGCATTAAACTAATGGAATGTATGCGGTTACAGGTTCTTCCGGATGACATTCGCCAGGCGCTATTGCTGATGGTTGAATGCTGTATGAAGAGAGATTATCTAGCTGCAATGGACCATTATATCAAGCTGGCCATTGGGAATGCACCCTGGCCTATTGGTGTCACTATGGTTGGTATTCACGAAAGATCTGCCCGTGAAAAGATCTACACCAACAGTGTTGCTCACATCATGAATGATGAGACCACTCGCAAGTACTTGCAATCTGTGAAGAGATTAATGACATTTTGCCAACGCCGTTATCCGACATTGCCTTCTAAAGCTGTTGAGTTCAATAGTTTGGCAAATGGCAGTGATTTGCATTCACTTCTAGCAGAAGAGAGATTTAGTGGGGGCAATCAGGCTTCTGAAGAGAGGCTTAGGATAATGCCTGCTCCAAGAGACATCTAGTTTTTAATGTTTTGCTGAAATGACATCATCGTATGATGCATACTATATATGTTTAATTGCTAGATACAGTCTGTTTGTGTCTCTTATTGATTGTATAAAAGGAAATGCATCTTTTAAAATGGCGAAAACATGTAAAATTCTGATGGTGTCTTCAAAGAGGCTGTTGCTTCCTGCAACACCAAGTTGTTTCGGGCATCCTTTTCAGAACGTTTTTTTTCTTTACTTTTCGGATTGGTCATTTTGGAAGCCAAAATTTCTAAATGTACTTTTATATTTAAGAAGTAAAAAAAGAGGTGCAGGAAACAGCCAAGTGTTGGAAGCGACAACCATTAAAAGATTAATTTATTTGTTTGGATTGTTATTTTTTGTTTTGTGACCAAGAGGCATTAAGGGCTTTTATTTGGTTTCCAATCAATTTTCCTCCGGGGATGAGCCTTTTTTTTTTTTTTGAAAGAAAGTGGTACGTCAAAAAATTTAAGGCTTAACTATCTTAAAAGTCACATACTATGATTTATGATTGGTTATCAGTTTTAAAAAACTTGACTGTATGATCATTAAACTCATAAAAGAATTAAAATTGCATTTTGATCATTACTTTTCGTGCATCCAATTGGTTGCTTAGTAAACATAAGAAAAAGGGAGAAATTTGGCGTATCTATAAATTGTTTAAGTGAGTGTCTTTATTTAAACAGCTGTCAGAAAGCACCGAAGATTGTAGATGTAATCAAAATCAAAATAAAACTACATTCACTTTATGTAATCTCCATCTGTCAAAGTTTCATTAGGAGCTGTGCAGACAAGAATTTTTATTTTGGTTGTGCATGACTAAACAAATGGGACTCAACTGATGGATCATATGTCATGCTGAAGGAGAGGGGTAAAATAACATAAAGCGTTGCCCGAGAAGCAACCAACAAAGGACAGGAAAAAAGATAAGAAAAATAATTTTTTAAAATCATGTTACTGTTTTGTTGATTAATGTGAAATATCACTTATTTTGATGATTAATCTTAATCATAAAACTTGATTAGTAATTTTTAGTAAAATCTTACCTTTGAATTATGTTCTGTTCATGACATTTCATGGAAGTGAGACATTAACCAAGGATCGGAATCCAGTTTTACTGTGAACGGGACGGTGTAGAAAAAAGATTCTTTTAAAAAAAGAAAAACTTTTTGTAGGGAGGTGTACAGATGGAGTGAGGTGAGCCATGTGATGGTCCACGTGGCGCTAAGGCGAGAAGCACCGGCACTGAAACGCATAGGATCTATCTGCAGCGGTACATAGCCATAGGCAGAGAGAGAGGGTGAGGGTCGTGTGAATGTGAAGAAACCAAACAAAAACGAAACGAAACGAAACGAAACGAAACGAAACCACTCACTCGTGTGTGTTGGTGGGTAGTGTGCTTGCTACTATACCATGGATTCCCATTCCCCTGTTCTCACCTCAACGACGTCGTTGTCGTCAATGTCGAAGCGTCCGTGTCCGTCCCAAAACCCTAGAGCGGAGAACCTGGGAGAGGTGGAGCGTCGGCTTGAGGCGTTTCTCTCCCTCTCGGACGTGGCTTCTCTCTCCCTTGATCTCTCCTTCGAGAGGCTCCTCCAATCGGTCCCCTCCGACGCCGACTCCGATCTCATCGATCGCGCCCTCAAAATGGCCTCTCTCCTCCTCGACGCCGCCAAACACTCCTCCCGCAAACGCGCTTCCAACCACAATTCCCTCTCCTGGCCCCTCCCTCCCGACCTCACCATCAAGGTCACTCTCACTTTCCTTTTTCATTTCCCTCACCTCTAATTTTTTAATGCCACCTTACTATACCTGTTTGTTTTCAATTAATCTGTTTTCGTTTCAATTTCAATGTAATAATAATAATAATAATAATAATCATGTTATGCTACGCTTCAAATGTTGCTCGTAAAGAGTAGCGCTTTTCCTCTGTTTCCCCTTGCTGTAGATTCGTGCTTTTGCGTTTCGTGTTGCTGAGCTAATTAATTAAGTCGGTGGATGTGTTGTTTCAACGCTGTTGATTTTTCCCCTTTTTCTCAGGGAAGCGTTTTCTTTATATTATGGAAATGGTTTTTATTGAATATAATAGGATTCGAGTTTTCTCTAAGTATCGAGTACAACAATGCTCTACATCAATGAAGTGCTTGTGGAGGAACATGCAGAGCACGAGTCTATGGGTGCATTTTGTTTCACGAAAAGATTGAAATTTCCATTGCTTATTATGGGGAACTACCGTAGGTTTTAAACGTGCTTCTGCGTGGAAGTGATGAGTAAGCTCTCTCTGGGTACTGATTCTGATCTCGTTGTACAGGTGTTCTCGATGCTTGATACCCAGAGCCTGTGCTATGCTTCGGCTGCTTGTTCACTGTTTAGCAAATGTGCTAAAGATCCTATGTGCTATGCAAATCTTGATTTGACGACGCTGGTTCCGAAGGTTAACAATGCAGTTGTTGCCACGATGGTTCAGCGAGCTGGAAAGGCACTAAGGTATGAAAATGTCCTTTCCGTGCTATGTTTTTTTGTTCCTGAGCAAACTTTGATCAACTGCACACCTGGTGGTTTTGGTGTATAGTATTTGACAGTACAAAATGAATCACCTATTGCACTTGAGCTGACCAAAGTGTGTGGGGGAAGGGGGGGTGCTTACATTTCATCACTGATTGTCTTTATCTGCTCCTATTAGAATTTGTAGAACTAGTTTTATCATTTGAAGTGTATATTACCATGTAAACTTTGTTAACTCTTTCAACCGTAAAAAATATCTTAGCTTGTGTTAAGTGTTAACTTCTTGGGCCAGCATTAGAATGTGATCTTTCTTCTTTTTTTTTCCATGTGTCATTATTTTCTCACAGAAATCTATTTTAATTCTTTTAATAAGGTCTCTTAAGCTTGGTGTTGTCCCTGGCGCTACTACTTCACTTGGATCTTGTCCACCATTTGCTTGTACCATCAGAAATGCTATTGTAGAAGTATCTAACTTTTCATGGAATGATAAGAGATCTCGACAAGGGAGAGAGTCATCCATTCTCACAAGATGCTGTTTAAGCCCTTTAAGTGGGGATGGCGGTGCCCCAGGGTATGTTTTTTCATGGACTTCAGTATTCAGTATGTTTGGGTGACTTGTTTTGAATGGGCTCTTACATTTTGTTTTTGTAGGGCTCTTTTGAGAAAGTTGCACTTGTACAATATCGAGAGAATGGATAATGCATCCCTTGGTGCAGCATTGTCAGCATGCCCTTCTCTCCTTGATTTGGAAATTGTTGGGCTGTAAGTTTATTTCCTTCAACTCTTGTTCTTTCCCTTCTTTTCATTATAAGCATTGTCTCACTGCTACTGGATTTATGGTATGAAAATGTCATTGGTTAAATTAAAGTGTGTTAAACATGAAGAAAATGGAACTCTTTTTATGATCAGTGCAGTTTCCTATGATCTGGAGTATGTACTATTTTAAATTCCATCTGCCACATTTAGGCTGGGAATTCTGGTTGAATTTGACCAGGAATAGAACGAAAAATGATAAAAAGACTGATGTATTTTCAGTAGACCTCTGAAGTGGTCCAGAGGTAGACAGTGATACACTATGAAGAATTCTCACATGTAAGTCATGTCATACTAGCAACTCTTCTTCCACATGAGCAATGCGTGAAAAATACAAAAAATCCTTAGACTGTGTCTTCAATTCCCAATTGTCTGTCAATACTTTGGGCAAGTGTCAAGCACTGTAGGAGCCTGATACAGCCTTCTTCAGCCAAATGTCATGGAATATAGGTTGAAGTCTTCTTGTGGCAGGTAATTGCAGCATGTAAGCAATCTCCCCGTTCTCTTGGATTGCTTGATAGGGCCCATTGAATCTTGGACCGAGTTTCTCATTTCTTTGCTGGGCCAAGAATTAAAACCTATAGGGCCAGCCGGCCAGGCCATCTGTTCTCCTACCTGCAAATCCTCTCTTCTCATCGGTTTGCTGCATTATGCTGTGCTGAGCTTGATGTTAATTATCCTTTGACTCATCCAAAATTAAGTCCCTTGTAGTAGAGATTAGAGAGCTGGTTCCTACTTCATAGTCCATGATTGAGGGAAATGTATACCCTCTAAAGACTAAGGTAGGGTCCCTTCCATACAAGGCTCTAAAGGGTGTTGTTTGTGTTGAACCAACATTCAGCCCAACTCAATGATTGTGGCCACTGCTTATACATACCTTGTGAAACAGCTTAAATATCCAAACATCTATTTACCATCTTAGTTTGCCCATCCATTTGTGGATGCTAAGCATTGCTGTACTTTCGGATTTTAGTTTCCACTCGCTTAAATAATTTTGACTAGAAATGCCTGAGCAAGATATGGTTCCTAATGGAAGTAGGGAACATGTAATGCCTTACTATTTCATATATAAAAATATGGGCTATCTCCTTGGCCATGAAAGGATGAGCTAAAGCCAAAAAATGGGCATATTTGGGCAGTCTATCCTCCATGCCAAGGTGTTATCCTTGAGCTTGGCGGTGGATAGACCATTGATGAAATCCATGGAGACATCACTCCACATTTGGGTCAGAGTAGGCAATGGCTGCAGGAGACTGGTGAGGGACTGGTTTTGATGCTTATCTTGTGTACTTCACATTCGGCTATAAACTGCTGGATATCTTTCTTCGGTCCTTTTCAATAGACAACCCCAGATATTCTCTTAGATGTTATGATATCTGAACAGACCTAAGTGTCCTCCTATGGTTTGTGAATTCTGATAGCAGCAAAGGAATTCTAGCAAAAGTCCTTGGGATAACTAACTTGCCTTGTAAAATAACCTGCCATCTTCAAAGCATAGAACTTGGGGTTGTGCAATTAGATCTTTTATGAACTGATGTAATTTGACATTAGTCTTGTAAAAAGGAGAGAAACTGAGGGATATTTGGACTGAACCGTGTATCTAAGTACACAACGGATGCTCCTTTATATAGATTAATTAATTAATTATAGGAGATATTGTTCGTATAATTCTGAAGATATTCTAATTATAGGAGATATTGTTCGCATTAGGAGGATGACCACTGCGCTGGAAGTCGATGTCAAAACTGGCGCCAGATGCGCTGGTTCAAGGCGCTGTTTGCCTAAGTCAGGCACAAAAAAGAGGATGCACGTGAGGGCATGTCAGATCTTCGATGTGGCCACCATCACCACCGTTGTGTAGATCGGTAGGTGGCAATTTGAGTGATGGGGTCATTGGTCGGAAAGGTCACCAGAAAAAGATAAGTGGCGTTGGAACTTGGAGAAATGTGAAATAAGTTGCTGGAAAAGGAGATAGGGTTATCATAAGAAGGGTAGCGAGCACTGACTTTTTGTTATTCCCTCTACCTAGTTTTAGATACCATGTAAAATAAGAGAAAATATAGAGGGATAATAGGCTGAAAATCATGTATCTGAGTACACAGCAGATGCTCCTTTATATAGATTAATTACAATTAATACAATTAATTATAGGAGGTATTGTTCGTATAATTCTGATATGATAATAAAGACAGAATATGAAATTGATCCTATTTTGATTGTCAACAAGTCTGAACTTCCTCCACTTGTTCCTGTTCAATGAAATGGACTCTTGAGATGGTAGTTCATCTTCCATAAAAGTGAAGCTGCTACCTGGTTGTCATTTCCAGGATAATAGTGGATTTCAAAAGTCAAAGCCTAGGAGTTCAGAGGTTCATTTGTGTTGGTCTTCACCCATTAATCTCTCCAGTCAGTTAGGAATTTTGAACTCCTTCAATGGGGAATAATATTGTCACTTCTGGACTGTAATCACTTTAGCCATCAATTTTTCATGAACTGACTTTAATGAGCTTTCATGCTATATTATTTCTCTTATCCCTTTGCTGGTTGTATCCATTTCCTCAATTAAGTCTCTTGAGAAATTTGGCATGGCAAGTATTGACATGGACATCATGGCTGATCATAAAGTTTCAAAGGTCTGTTGTGCCTCTTGACACTTGAGATCAATGAAACTTGCCTTTTTATTTTTCAATAATTTTGTAAAGGGATTTACTATTTTCCCATAATTCCATGCTAATTTTTTGTAGTACTCCATGAATCCCAAAAATCCCCTGAACCTTTTGAAAGTCCTTAAACATGAAGAAAATGGAACTCAGATCAGTTTAACTTCGTATGATCTAGAATATGAATTATTTTAAATTCCATCTGCCATAGTTAGGCTGGGAATTCTTTCTGCTGAGTTGTGACTATGAACTTGGTTGGTTTTATAGCAATATCTCTTCTTTTAAACTCTGTTGCGAACAAGTGAATAGCATTCAATGTGTATCTGTATCTGTGACTTCACATATTTTCCACTAATTCATTTCTTTTGAAAGAGAAGGTTGTTTCTAAATTGTATTTGTTGATGGTTTTTTTTTTCTCTCTTGAACTGCTAGCCATGTTGAGCTGAGGCAAACATTAATGTCAGTTAGTGCAAACTGCCACTTGATAGAGCGTTTGTTTTTTGAGTCTTCTAAAACAGGTAACTCACTTTCTCAGCTATATTTTACTTTTTAGGGCTTTTGATATCTCTACTTATGTTTTTTTGATTATCAGGTAGAGATGACAGCTTGAAAGCGCAAACCTGTTTTGAGCTGGTAAACAATTGTCCTCATCTAACTTCTTTATCCCTTAGAGGGTTTAAGCTACACGATTGCAAAGTTCGCGTCCTGGTTAAGGTATGTTTTCATGAAAGTATCAATTTTCAATGTACTATGTTTCAAGTTCTTATTCCCAAACCTATTTTGCATTGTGCATTGTGCATCCATTGGAGCTTTTGTTAACTATGACAATCTCTTGTTAATTGAGAGAATTTTCCTTTTATTAATTTTATTCATTACAAGATACATGTTTCCCTCAATATGTAGTGTTCAATTTCTGCATTTTACTTTAGTTGTACTCAACTTTAGTTTTTATTTATTTTTGTTGTCTTTGCACTTTTTACACCCAAAGATTATCTTGAGTTCAAGTTAGAGGCATTATGGTGAACTTTTGCTGCTTGTAACTTACCTGTTATCATGGAGTGTAGAGTATGTGCGGATGTTTTATAATAATACAATTATTTATGAGCTTAAATCCATTTACTGCATTTCGATTATCAAAAACTGGTGGGAAAATTTAATTTTTGAATAACAATTTTGCAATATTACATGCTACATAATACATATCGGTGATCATTTTGATGCTTTCAGGGAAAAGTGAGGGCAGCTTATCTTAATGTTCTTTTGATGAGTGATTTGAAGACTACCATTTTGTTTTTGAAGTTCAGTTGATTAATTTTAAACTAGATGGCATTCTCCTAATTTTCCTATTTATTATTGAAGTAAAAGAAAAGCCCCATGTTCTCAGAGTTATTAATTCCAAACTTCATGTGCAGGGATTTAGGAAACTGAAATATGTTGATTTTTCAACATCCTATTCAATCACTGGTAACTTCTTAAGGTCAGTTGTTTCCAACAAGGCTTTGCTAGAGCCTGTCTGATTCTGTTGATCAGTTGAGATTTATTAAAAATACTAAAACCTTTATTTTCCAGAAACCTTGGAAGCTGCAATGGTGGGAACTTACTTGAGGTCTTAATTTTAAGGGATTGCATGCATCTCAAAGAGGTAATATTTTTAATACATTTCTACTTTTTTTCCCTTTTCCACCCAATTGCCTCTGAACTGAAATACTAATACTTTGTGCAGATGGAAGTCGCTAAGCTACTGACTGCAATTCTTGCAGGAGATTTCAAATTGCTTGTACATCTTGTGGGTATATAGAAATATATTTACCTTGCTAAAATAAGAGTGAAGTTTGTGCTAGACTCTCAATTTTGATTTTTGTTGTCACTTTTTCCTTTAATCAGGACATATCCAATAGGGAAGGCTTAGCATCTGAGGCTGACTGGTATCACAGGTGCTACAACTCTAGGTAATGATTGTCATCTATGGATGTGTTACTTCGACTTTCTAAATGGCTTATTTTTTAATTCTTTATTTATTTACAAATTTGGGGCTGTGTTCCAGTATTATGCCTATAAAACAGGTTTTGGAAGCAAGACCTGATATGTGTCTGGTGGCTGAATATCCATCAGCAGAAGGAAGGTTAGATAGTTTTCACTTTTAGAGTATTTTGGATTTTGGTGCACTTAATTTCTTGCAGGCGGAGGGATTTTTTCTTTCATTCTAAAGGTCACCAATTGTTTGTGTTTCTGGATTGTCTTGCAGTTACATCGAGACATTCGATGCTGATATGAACAGCGAGATAAGTTTGCCATCACAATTGAGCAGCCACACGTCAGATGGATCAATTTTTATGAGTACATCTGAAAGCAGCTACAATAGTGATCAAGGAAGTGGCAATGAGGATGGTCAAGATGCCAACTATGTGATATATGAGGAAAGCTCAGATGAGATTGACTTTTTGTCCCTCTAGGGAATCCTCCTTGTGAGGCATCAGTTTAGAAGGACAATAATCTAGTGAACTTGGTACTCTCTCATTGTCTCTGTGGATGCGGGTGCACTTGTGTGTGTTGGGGGAGGGGGGTTACAAGTTGATTTCTAATGTATAAAAGCACTGGTGCCTTGAGGTCATTAGTGAAGAAAACAAAACTAGGAAGTAATTATTGAAAAAGAAAGAATTTATTATATAATAAATACAAAAATCATTTAATACTTGTTTAAGGAATTAGAAATATTTAATAGGGTGTAATAAATACTCCTTCACCATTGTCCTCAATATACTTGCTTGACCCTTTAATAAAAGCATTTTACTAGGATAGATTAGCTTTGCTTTTAGGTTTTGACTTTGGACAACTATGCACTATGAACAAGTTTGAAAGCTTACGTAGAATATGATGTTTTGGAGATTGTCATGGTTGGCACGTGACAAGTTTTGCTGTCTAGTATCCCATATTGGAAATTGGAGATACCTAACACGTTTGTGTCCACAAAAAGGGATGTTACAATACAGTTTGATGCTTTGAAATTAATTCCTGCTGTGTTTTTTTCCTTCTAAACTCAATGTTTGTTCGCCTCTTGGCGTTTCTTAATATTGTGTTTTGAATTTATGGACTAGGGGAGCGGTAGGGGAAGAACGATGCCACAGGATGGATGTCAATATGGATCCTGGATTTTTCAACTTTCATTTTGTCCTTCTCTGTGTTTTGAAGTTCTTCATTTTGTTTTCAATCTGGGAGGACAATTGGAGATCAGTTGCAATTTTTTAAAAGTTGGCCTCTGTTTCCATATTTGCAGAAACGTAAATATACTGCTGCTCCATCCCACTAGCTCCCCCCCAAAAAAGAGGTTATTTTCCCTCGGCATCAATCCATAGTGCCGGGATTTATTTTTGGTTCTAATGTAGGAGAGGTCTTGAGTTATGATGTATCTTGTATCCTTTTTTTAGTTAATTCGCAAATAAAAATTATGTAAACAATTATTTGTTTACTTTTTATTAGTAATAATGGGAGATGGCCAGGTCATGGATCATTTCATGATGAATGAACATGCCCTCCGTTGATGAAACACATTCCTGTTCGTGAGAGGTGACATCCTTGAAAAATGTAACTCGCACTTGTTGCATCGTTGCGTGTAGGTATAATACACAAATTATGTAAGTGATGTAATAAAATTCTTCCTACTGGCTCCTAAACTTGACAAAATTACTTGAACTTACAGTAATTACATATGAAACTGCTCTCTGATCTGATGACTTTCCAATTCTTAGCATTGCAAAAACGGATAGTTGGCATGTCAGGTTCCAATATTTGAACAGTTTCGGGTTTTCATAAAACTCAGTTTTTTAGTCGACTTTATATTACATTTTAGATTCTCGACTTAATTCCATGTCTTTAAAAGAAAAAAACGCCCATGTCAGGATATTTTAAAACCAATGAAAGATGATTTTTTCTACTTATTTACATATTAATTTTCATATACTGTTTGCATAAGAGTTTTATACTATTAAATTAATTAAAACTAATGTAGTTATGATTTGTAAGAGTTTAATTGTACAAATTAACAAACTATATATATCGTTTTATGATTAAGTGACAGTATAATTTTGTTTTAAATGGTGCATACACTATTTTTTTCTATTATATTTACTTTGACTATGCAGTTTGTTTTAAAATGTGTAAATAGTCGAAATATTAACCATGTAAAGAGATTTTACGCCCCATCTAATTCTAAATCATCTAATTCTAAATCATCATGTAGATTAAGTTTTTGTTCATTTTTATAATAATTATTTTAAATGTTATATTAACATTAATTTTTATTGGTTGTCAGTGTAATTTTATGTTAATAGTGCATAGTCATTAAATATATATATATATATATATATATATATATATATATATATATATATATATATATTATAAAATTCTATTTAATATCTAATGTGATGTTTGTTTTAATTTAATTTTAGGAAAAGAATTGTTTTTTAAAGTTATTTTTGAAAATTTTATTTATGCAAAAAGTGTCATAATTATGTTTTAATTTTTGTAGGACCATTTTGTTAATAAATTTGTAATGTTTAATGATCAATTTAATATTAAATTATAAAACAAGACATAATACTTGCATTTTTTTATACAATATTAAATCAAAATTATCATTCTTTCATGACTAAATTGTTATTATTTTATAATTTCAAAAATAAAAGTGACTATTTATGTTTGTTTTTACATGAGTCTTTTTAGCCTTAACTCATGTGTTAGTTACACTTAAGTGATGTAAGTATTCTTTATAGTTATAATTAGAAATGTATGTTAGGTCTAGACTATCCATTAATCACTGAACGACCTATCATACCTTCAATTTTGATGTTTATAAAATTATAAATTATCAATAAATTAATGAGTTGTTGTTAAGTGAGTAGGACCAAGTTCATAAAAAAGCTTACCTGTTATTTTAACATCTACAACTCTAGTAAGTGGCATCCATACTTAAAGTGAAAAACAATTTTATAAGATATATTGAGTGTCCAACGCTTTGTTAAATAATTGCATTCACTTATTGTGAACCAAGTTCATAAAAAAGCTTACCTGTTATTTTAACATCTACAACTCTAGTAAGTGGCATCCATACTTAAAGTGAAAAACAATTTTATAAGATATATTGAGTGTCCAACGCTTTGTTAAATAATTGCATTCACTTATTGTGAAAATTAGTGTTTTCACACAGAACTGTTTTTAGTTATATCCAATGAACTTTAAATTATATGTACACTTATTTTATATCCTCACAAATGACGTCCAACAAGGTACTAAAGGATTATAAGGGAAGTGTACGATCTCGCTTTTCAAATTCCAACTTTACCTCTATTTATTTGAATTGCTAACATTTGAAATTTAAGAAAAAAATAAAATAGAAGAGAATATAAGGTATTTGTAGAATATTTCTCAAAGGTCATTTTCGTTGCAAAAGAGGAGCACATGCAATTATCAATACTTTTATTTCCATCATTGTCATTCAGAGCGCATCACATGTTTCACCTCTAACTATGAGACAACAGACATATCAATACTCAACACTGATGCTGTGATGAATCTTTCAGTAAAGTCTATAAAAGACGTTTGTTTTTTTAGAAACAAGTGTCGAAAAACAATTAAGTGAAAAACGAGCACAAGTTGTCTGAAGCAAACGCTACATATTTTGAGTGGACGATATATTTTGCACTTGATCTTCTTTACTCTTTTCTAAGTAAAGTTATTTGTATCCGAGCTTAATTGTTTATTCACTCTTAGTGTTGTTAAATTATTATATTCATTTAAACTTTTGTTTGTGAAAACAAAAAATGATTTAATGTTAAACAATACTTAGGTGATCTTAAATTTAAGGAGAGTCTAAGGGTGTGTTAGAAGTGACAAAGAGAATATTTGTATAGTCAGGAGTAACAAGACAAAATACTTGTTTGTAATCGAAGTTTTGATTAGTAAAATTTTTTACAATCGTGTAAAAGAAAACTAGCGTAACTTAATTTGAATAAATCAGTCTAAATCAAATTTTTTTACATCTCTTTTAAATAATTTTATTGAATATTCTTTAAGCTTATCTCAATACATTTTTCTCAGCAAGTCTTTATCTGAAAAATCTTTGTAAAAATATTGATTTAGTATTACTAAACGACTAAACTTGATTTTTTTTATTGAACTTGTTTTTCTTATAAGTGGATAACACTATTGCATCTATCTTTATGAGCTTGTGATAAAAGTTTTTATTTGCAAAAAATTATTATTTTTGATGAACACTATTCAATTCCCTTTGGCATCAATCCCAGTGACTCCAAAGGTAAAGAGCCTTCGTTCTTGGACGAAAATGGCGTGGTCAACGACATGGAGGGTTACCTCGACTACGACTCTGTCTGGGACACTAAACCCTCTTGGTAAGCTTTCCCTTTTCCCTTCTCTTCTTCCTCACCATTAATATATAATCCACACCATCAATTTTTTTAATCCCTAAAATTGACAAAATGAAATAAAATAAGTATGTTGGACTCCTCAGTTATTGGAATTGTACATTAATATTGGACATTTGAAAACATAATATAACATTCTTTTTATGATATTTAGTAAACTTGCTTGGTTGTTTATCCTTTCTCGTATTCTGTTTATGTGTCAACCCTGGACAATAGCGCTGACGGGGGTATCAATTATTGCCATTAGTTGGTTGTTTTTACATTCGGTGATAATCACTTCACTCATTTCCTCCCTAATTTGTGCATGGTGGTATATTGTAATAAGACAAATTAAGGAGAAGGAAATAGATGTTGCTGAGTCATCAATTCAAGTGTGTAAGGGCCCACATGGAATGCAAGAGGATAATTCTGTTATGCATGATCCGGAATTACAGGGAATGCGCAAAAGCACCAGAGCACGCAAGGCCAACAACCAATTGAAGGATTTCGTTACTTCTTGAGTAGTTAAATAGAAGAGCTAAGGGTACTTAGGGAATATCGTGTGAATTGTGAATCTAATTTCTCTCTCCCAAAAACTTTCCCTGTATTCACAGCTTGTACTGCAAATCCCTCTACAATTGTAGAGGTTGATACTAGTTTCAATCCAAAAATTCCTTAGCTCTCTATATCACTCTCTGTATCATTTCATTGGTGCTTTCATCTCACCATGGCAGACAACACCAGAATGAAAGAGCTCGCCACCGACGTGAAGAAAAACGCCGACGATATCAAGAAGTTGTACGATGAAGTTCAGATCCAGTTTGAGCGTTTTGGTGCTGTGACGGATGCTCGATTTCAAACCATGGAGGATCTGCAATCGTCCACTGATGGGAAACTGGATAAAATCAACGAAGCTCTTTTGATGTTATTACGCAACTCCTCTCAGACCTCTTCCCATGGTGTTACGAACTCAAACAAAGCTCCGTTTCAGGTAAGAAATGTCAAGCTCGATTTCCCCCGTTTTGATGGCAAAAATGTAATGGAATGGATTTTTAGAGCTGAGCAATTTTTCGATTATTATGAAACCCCTGATAAGGATCGATTGACTATCACATCTGTTCATCTTGATCAAGATGTGGTACCTTGGTTTCAAATGATACAGAGAACACATCCTTTTAATTCCTGGGCTGAGTTCACTCGTGCCTTAGAATTGGATTTTGGACCTTCAATCTATGATTGTCCTAGAGCTACCTTGTTTAAGCTTAGCCAAACTGGGACTGTGAGTGATTATTATCGGCAATTTACTGCTTTAGCAAACAGGGTCTATGGATTAAGCACTGATGCTCTTGTTGATTGTTTTATAAGTGGCTTAAACCCCGATATTAGGAGAGATGTGATGGTTCACACTCCTATTAACATTGTGAAAGCTGTGTCCCTAGCAAAAGTTTATGAAGAAAAATACACTTCCAACACCAAACCACAAAAATACCAAAACCCAAACACTCAATACCAAAATAGAGCTCACTTCAATTCAAATAAACCAGAAATCAACCAAAAACCAACCAATACTCCCTTATTACCAACACCCCCTACCAGACCCATGGACATTAACCAAAAGAATCCAAATATCAAAAGAATCACCCCTGCAGAGATGCAATTAAGGAAGGACAAAGGACTGTGTTATTGGTGCGATGAGAAATTCTCATTTAGCCACAAGTGTCCTAACAAACACTTGATGTTGTTGCAATCTGACCATGAACCAGAAAATGCAGCAGAAGAGGAAACAGAACCACCAGACCAACCACAAAACATCATAAACCAAACTCACACAGAACATCACCTATCCTTGAATGCAATGAAAGGAGCCAACAGTCTAGGGACAATGCGTTTCATGGGGAAAATTGGCAAACTCCAAGTACAAATACTTATTGATGGAGGGAGCTCTGATAATTTTGTACAACCAAGAATTGCGCATTTTCTGAAATTACCAGTGGAACCAGCACCCTGCTTTAAGGTGTTAGTGGGAAATGGACAGACTATGACAGCAGAGGGGGTAGTGACACAACTCCCTATAGTCATTCAAGAGCATGAAATGTTGATTCCTGTGTACCTTTTACCTGTAGCTGGTGCAGACTTAATATTGGGGACAGCTTGGTTGGCTACTTTAGGGCCTCATGTGGCAGACTATTCAGCTTTAACTTTGAAATTTTTCCACAAAGGAAAATTCATTACATTACAGGGTGACACAAGCATGGGACCAGGTCAGGCACAATTACATCAGCTGAAAAGGATGTGTAACACTAGAAGTATTGATGAAGTGTTCACTGTAGAGAGAGTACAAGCTGATGCAGTCAATGACGTATGGGATGAGATACCAGCTAACATGTCACCTGAGGTGGCTGTGATATTATATACTTACAGAGGTATTTTCAAGACACCAGAAGGACTACCACCCCAAAGACCTCAAAACCATGCTATTCCTTTGAAAGAGGGCTCCAATCCGGTCAAAGTTAAACCTTATAGGTATCCCCACAGTCAAAAGGAGCAAATTGAAAAGATGGTGAAAGAGATGCTAGATCAAGGAATCATTCAGCCCAGTAATAGCCCTTTTTCATCTCCCATTGTGTTAGTGAAAAAGAAAGATGGAAGTTGGAGGTTTTGCACAGACTATAGAGCTTTAAATGCCATTACAGTTAAGGATAGTTTCCCTATGCCTACTGTAGATGAGTTGTTAGATGAACTTTGTGGTGCAAAGTATTTTTCGAAGCTGGATTTGAGGTCCGGTTACCACCAAATCTTGATTCAACCGGAGGATAGACACAAGACTGCTTTTAGAACCCACCATGGTCATTATGAATGGCTAGTTATGCCATTTGGGTTAACAAACGCGCCAGCAACCTTCCAATGTCTCATGAATCAAATTTTTCAACATGCTCTGAGGAAGTATGTATTGGTATTTTTTGATGACATCCTTGTGTATAGTACCACTTGGAAGGACCACCTCACACATTTGGAAGCAGTTTTACAGGTGTTAGAACAAAATACCCTGTATGTAAAACTATCAAAATGTGTTTTTGGGGTTGAGGAGATAGAGTATCTGGGACATGTGGTGTCAGGGAAAGGGGTAGCAATGGAGGCAACAAAGATTGAAGCAGTTCTCAAGTGGCCAACACCTCCTAACCTGAAACAGTTGAGAGGGTTTTTAGGATTGACCGGCTACTATAGACGATTCATTAAATCGTATGCCAAAATAGCAGCTCCTTTAACAGACTTGTTAAGGAAAGATTCATTTTGCTGGAATGAAACAACACAAGAAGCTTTTCAAGGGCTGCAACAAGCCATCACATCTGCACCTGTATTAGCTCTGCCGAATTTCCAACAAACTTTTATCCTTGAAACTGACGCTTCAGGAATTGGAGTGGGGGCAGTTCTGCACCAAAATGGCCACCCGATAGCATTTTTCTCAAAGAAGCTGGCACCACGAAACCAGAAGAAATCAGCTTACTTTAGAGAAATGCTCGCTATAGCTGAAGCCATCGCAAAGTTCAGGCACTACTTATTGGGGAGTAAGTTTATCATCAGGACTGATCAGAAGAGCTTGAGAAGCTTGATGGATCAAAGCCTACAAACACCTGAACAACAAGAATGGCTACACAAGTTTCTGGGTTACGATTTTGTCATTGAGTATAATCCAGGAAAGGAGAACATAGCTGCCGATTCCTTGTCCAGAATGTTCATGATATCGTGGTCTGAACCAAAGACACGATTTATGCAACAATTACTAGATGAAGTGAAGAGTAATGATAAAATGCAGGAGCTCATAACTCAATGCAAAGATCACCCCCAGCTGAAGCCTCACTACACGACCAAAGAGGGACTGCTTTATTGGAAAGGCAGGTTGGTTATACCAGACGCTTCTAACTTGATTCAAATGATTTTGAAGGAGAATCACAGCTCTCCTATTGGGGGACATTCAGGAAATTCTAGAACCATGGCTAGAATTGCTTATCAATATTTTTGGCACAATATGAAGAAAGACATCGAACAGTTTGTGCAAAATTGTGCTATATGTCAGCAAGCAAAATCTTCTCATAGTTTACCAGCTGGGTTGCTCCAACCATTGCCCATCCCATCTCAGGTATGGGAAGATGTAGCTATGGATTTCATTACTGGGCTACCTCCCTCTTTTGGCTACACTACAATAATGGTGGTAATTGATAGATTGACAAAATTTGCTCACTTTGTTCCACTTAAAAGTGATTACAGCAGTAAAACAGTTGCAGAGGCTTTCATGAATTATATAGTGAAGTTGCATGGAATTCCAAAGTCTATAGTTTCAGACAGAGACAAGGTATTCACTAGCGATTTCTGGAAAAGATTATTTGAGATACAGGGTACAACATTGGCCATGAGTTCTGCATATCACCCACAGTCAGATGGACAATCTGAAATTCTCAACAAGTGTTTAGAGATGTTTTTGAGATGTTTCACTTTTGAGAATCCTAAGGCTTGGTATAAAGCTGTAACTTGGGCTGAATACTGGTACAATACAGCTCACCATACAAGCATTGGCATGACACCCTTTAAAGCACTCTATGGGAGGGACCCTCCAGCTTTAACTCGCTATAGGCCTCAACCAAATGACCCTATTACGGTGCAAGAGCAGCTGGTAGAAAGAGACAGAACTCTACAACAGCTCAAAAGTAACTTGGAAAGAGCACAAGTTTATATGAAAAATCAAGCTGACAAGAAAAGGAGAGATCTTGAGCTGCAGGTTGGAGATTGGGTGCTGGTACGATTACAACCTTATAGGCAGCAATCTGTTGCTTTGAGAAAGAATAAAAAATTGGGTATGAGATTTTTTGGACCTTTCATGATAATAGCTAAGGTAGGTGTTGTAGCCTACAAGCTCCAATTACCAGAAGAAGCAAAGATTCACTCAGTTTTCCATGTGTCACAATTGAAGCCTTTCAAAGGAGGGACCACTGAACAATACATGCCACTTCCCTTGACAATGACTGATATTGGGCCTATTGTACTACCTGCTAAGGTACTAGCTGCACGTGTGATTCAACAAGGAGAGTTGAAGATTCCACAGGTTCTTATCCAATGGACAAACATGCCACCAGATGAATCCACATGGGAAGGGTTGGAAGATATGAAAGCCAATTATCCTAGCTTCAACCTTGAGGACAAGGTTGTCTTAAATGGGGATGGTATTGTAATAAGACAAATTAAGGAGAAGGAAATAGATGTTGCTGAGTCATCAATTCAAGTGTGTAAGGGCCCACATGGAATGCAAGAGGATAATTCTGTTATGCATGATCCGGAATTACAGGGAATGCGCAAAAGCACCAGAGCACGCAAGGCCAACAACCAATTGAAGGATTTCGTTACTTCTTGAGTAGTTAAATAGAAGAGCTAAGGGTACTTAGGGAATATCGTGTGAATTGTGAATCTAATTTCTCTCTCCCAAAAACTTTCCCTGTATTCACAGCTTGTACTGCAAATCCCTCTACAATTGTAGAGGTTGATACTAGTTTCAATCCAAAAATTCCTTAGCTCTCTATATCACTCTCTGTATCATTTCATATATCTCCTCTATTCTTATCCCAAGGCTCATGTTCTACTTCTACATGGTATTAGCTTTTTGCATTTGAGAAAGTTATGTGGAGTGTGGAGTATAGGAGAGGTTCTGCTGTGTTTACAAATACTGCACAAAATAGGAAAAATACTTTATCTTAAAGGTAATTTTACTCAGGACAGACAAATGCTAACTAGTACGGCAAAAATAAAGAAGTAGAAAGTGTTAATTAGAAAAGAAAATAGTATTTATTATATTAAAAATATATAAATTATTCAATATTTGTTTACTCTACCTTAACCAATATTTTAAAGATAAATTACACATAAAGGTTTCAATTCGGTAGCCCTTTTATTTCAAAATTTATTCTCACCTCTTTTGAGATTTAATTATCATTGTACTAAGAGAAACTCCAATGCATTTGTTTATATTGGTTCTTAAATTTAAGCAACCTGATAATACCATTGAAGCAAAGGAGTTCTTATAGAAGTTGCTTACATAAACAACTACAACTAAGGTTCTTTAAGCTTTAAGAAAATCAAATTTTCAAGTTAAAATGAAGGTTCTTGTGTGAGTCAAGAAATAAAACAGAACTCAATAAAAATAAGTTAAGAATTCAAGTGAAGGTGAAAATTAGTAATTGTTCTATATTCTATGTGATAACAAGAGATCTATTAAAAGAGAATTAAAAATTTAAATTGAGTTCTTGTATTGAAAATACACTTAGCTCTGCTTCAAGGAAGGTAATTGAAATTTACTCCGACCTCCCTTAAAGTGTCGCTTTTGAAATGAGAAGGGTGTCAAGTATAATTTGGCTAAACCTGAGAGGAGGCTTGTCAGCAAGATCCATATAATATTCCTTGTTTGTTGTCAGGCATATTCAGATATGATTGCTGAGCGCAGAGAAAAAGTTACAAATGGTGTTGAAAACACATTTGGTCAAAGGAAGAATCAGTGATTTGTATTATTCTTGCCCCTTCTTTCCTCACTCTTTGCCTTTGCTTGTATTTTCATATTCAATTACTGAATGGTACTCGTTGAGGCTTCCTTCATGTTATGTAACTGCCAATTGGCTTGGAGATCATAGGGTGATGTACAATTCTTGACAACTAACACTGTATAATAAATACTTGACCTTTTCTTCACACACTGGTCCCATGTGTATTAACTTATGCTTTGGTTTGGTTGAATTGACTTAGAAAATTGTTCCCTGAATGTATGAAAATATTTTTGTCAGAACTAAGAAGCAGTTATTTTACATAAGCTTTTGTCTATAGCTTATTCACAATTTTTATACGAAAAACTAGTCGAGAGTTTAGAAGATAGGATAGAAGACGGATATTCACCAAATTTAAGTTTCCTTCTTTGGAGATGTTCTTTACCTAATAAAAGTTAAAAGCAAAAGAAGTGGGAAGATTTTTTTTTAGTTATCATTCAAAGGTAAAAATACTCAAACATTTATTGCAGAGTCCACCATCATGTCAATATGTCATCGATAGAGTGGACGGCAAAATAATTTCGAAGCACTTGGGGGAAAATAATTGAAAATTACAGTGTTTCATCCAAAGATGATTCACATAGGAAAAAACATTATGAGATTAATGTTATCCCTTTGTAAATCAATTGGTGAATTGTTAAACAAAATAAATATTGGACTTGGCAATTTGGCATTGCTTCTCAAAGGCTTATAGCTTGGCCACTTACCTCACTCAGATAAGAATAATGCAAGCAGTTTTTTCAGACATTTACCCTAAAGTATTTAACCATCAGAGTTTGGGGTAAACAAAATCAGTTTCGCTCATTCTATCCCTCCCCTAATATGAATAGAAAAATATTCTCCCACGGTTGATGGAAACTTAACGAATTTCTTTCAGGTTGTGAAATTGAAACTATCAGCAAGAATTAAGTCTTGTTGAAGCTGTCAAACCTCGTGCTATTATTTTGGGGGGATTATTGAAAATGGAAATAGAAATCAATCATTTGAAGTATGCGCTTAAAGTTAAACGTCAAAATTAAAAAGTTCATCCAAACTGTCACGCCGTGTTTTTTTTTCCCTTAAATAGAGACTCCTCGACAATGATACCACTCAAAAGTTTTTATTCAACACACCTTTCAGCTCTAATTAAGTAAACCACATATCTAATAACTAATTTCTGCAAGAAGCAGATTCTGAAATTTAGAAACCGAAACAAAAATTTAGCAAAAAAAAAAAAAAAGAAGAAACCGCAAGAGATATTCCAGAAGTTCTAATGGAAGGAATTATATGGAAGGCTGGTGGTAAATATACGTAGCTGAATTGAAGAGATAAAAAAAGAGAAAAGATTTAATGACATGTTTGATTCTTAAGCTTACATAATCTTTGGGTTTTAGTCCCAATACATAGAAGTTACTCATTTTAATCCCTACACAACACTTTTTAATATGCTTTTATCTAGGGACTAAAATAGATTAAGAAGTGTATATGTAGGGACTAAATCAGAATAAAAAATACACCTATAGGGATTAAAGCGTAAAGATAGAAAATTTGTAAGACATAGAAACCAAATAACTAATTAAACGAAACAGAAAATAATAAAACAAAGAAAGAGATTAGTTTATGAGTTTCAAGTAATCTGATAACAAGATTGTAGAAAACTGTGTGGCTGGCAATACCAGTTTAGCACTCAAGAATAAGATATAATTATAAGTCCTATACCGACTACTCATTTTTCCAAGCATACAAAATGAGAGAGAATCCAAGACCTTGCAACTGGGAATCCCTGAACTGCTGAGAATAAGCCCATGTGGGAACAGAAGGATCAGAAACAGATTGGCTTGACCACAGCTTCTCAGTTGAAATGCAAGTTTGGAACATAAAAACTGCATTTCCCATAGCATTTCCAAAGAGCCAATTATGTACATCCCAAAACACTTCCACGGATATTCCATCCACCACGATGGTGTGATTGCCCCTAAACTTCCACTTGAGTTGCTTCACCTGCATCACTGTCTTCCTATCAATTCTAATCACAAGACATGGATCATTAAGCCCTAGTGTGTCACACTCAATTCTCACATCATGCACCTGGCCTTTGTCATAAAACTGAGCCTTTGCACCATAAAACTTCTTGCCAAAAATGTGCTCTCTCTTTGCAATAAAAACGGCTTCAGAGTGAGCACAAGCATAGTCACTGTCAATCTTCTTGCATGCCTCCTTTGTCAGATCCCCTAGGAGTAAGACCATCTCTTGATTGAACACAACAACTAAGTAAAAACCCTCCAACGGTTCTGGCCCGGAGCCAAATTTAGCACAGCTCAAGTCCCAAAGTATATCAATTTTATTAGACTCAACCTCCAAATTCTTTGACCCTTTCCTTTTTGAGAACAGCCACGGCTTTATGTCAACCTTGCAGAGGCAATGATTGCCCAACTCATCTATTCCCACACTCAAGCCTTGTCCCATCAAATTTTTGGTCCAAGAGACAGTGATCAAGCATGAACGGCCTCCTAACTTACACTGATATACACAAGTAACAGCATTTTGAGCTCCCCTTGTGGTGCTTGAATAGGAGGAATCTACTACCTGAACACCATTTTCTCCAAAACAAGAAGGAAACTCCTTCATGGCAGCAGCAGAAAATTATCTGAGCTTGTTTCCTGAAATCTGATCTTTATCAACTCATATGCTGGAAAAGATCATAGCTAATATTCTTCAAGATCAGCTCCAAAACTCTTCATTTTTCATCTGAGTCTATATATTTCTTTAGAATGGAATACCAGAAGAGGAAAGATAGAGAGAAAAAGTGAGATTTGCTTTACTTGTTAATTCTATGCTGATACAACTAAACTAAAAGCCAAAATGTATTTGAGAATTGGAAAGGAACAGAAAGGAAGGGTAAGTAAAGGAGAATTTGCTTTTTAGCACATGGGGTAGCAAAGAAAGTGAAGGAATGGATAAAGCCTGGAATAGAATAGAATAGAGAGAGTTGGTCAAGGCATGAACCGTGGCAACTGGATATGTATGTGCTGCAGAGAGTGGTATTTGTTTTATACATGCTCTCATCTTGCTCTCTCTCACTTTCTTTTAAATAATAAAAAAATGGTGCCAGGTCAAGTTTTCAAAATTATAATTATGTCACTGCTGAGAAGTAGAGACAATGTTAAAACTGTTCAAAATAATTGCCATAAAATAAAATAATTGAAATCATTAGAAATAAACGTAATATTTAAGAATGATATGGGATGCATCACTGGGCATTCTCTGTGAGCTGGTGTAATTAAAGTGAGTATGAAAAAAGGATGAGATTAATTATAATTAAATGATAAAAAATGTATATATATATATATATATATATATATATATATATATATATATATATATATATATATATATATATATATATATATATATATATATATATATATATGCAAGAGAGTAACCTTATTTAATATTTAATCATTTTTACATCCTTATTATTAAAAAAAATCTGAATTATCAAACTGTTTGGCAAAATATATTGGCAAATTTTTGTATATGCACAATTGGGGTTTTAAATATATCTTTTGCGATTAAAGTTGCAAGAAAAAAATATATCAACATTTTTTTTCAGTCATCAACAATTATTTTGATCAAGGATTTTTTGTTAGGCGGAATACCATAATCATACATGAGGATAAAATATTAGATTTTTTTGGTATTCTCTAGAAAAGAGGAGAGAATGAGTCAATACAGTGTATTATGGGATCAAGATATGAGAAGTGGAGGGTATTAATTAAGTGGGCTCCTTCTCAGTTGAATCATCATTCGAGAACTAAGAATGCATCTCTATATCCAACCCCCCAAAGCTTGGCTTTTTCCCACAATTAGTGGGAGCAATTGTGTTTAGACAACCAAAATCACCTTGGCAACAGTTAACTTATTACTGACTACTCAATCAATTCAAGGCTAGAAGGGTTTTTTTTTTTTCTTTCTTTCTATCAGTGCAAGGCTAGAAGGTTTAAAACAATCTTAAGTTTTTGTCCCTCTAAAATTTAAATAAAACATTTATTTTGCATGGTTAAATTAAATAAACCATGGTTGTTTCATCAAGAAACTATTTGATTCATCCATTGCCACCTAGTGTGTTACGATCCATCTCACATCTTAGGTTCAATAGAGGATTAATAGTGATATCTATCATTGGTATTAATGTTTCTTAATTGTTTTTTTTAATAATAATAGATAAATATAGATAATATCTCATTTAAACATATTCTAAAAGGAGTTTGTTATATTTATGTTAGATTGTGAGTATTTGTACATATATATTCTTATGTAATCATGATGTAGTGGTATCATGAAGAATATCAAAATTGTTATTTTACCTCTTTTAGTTATAAAATGATAGGAGTAAAAATAGAGTAAACTCCTTCACTTATCATAGTGTCAATTGTGGTCTATTTTTGCGTTCACTTTAAAAAGTCGGGGGACATAGCCAGAGACTATTTGTCGAAGTGTTCCTATGGTAATTGCAGGCCGTTTGACCATCATCTTCAACAATTAATTCATGACATAATGTGGATCATTTGCATGTACAAATAAAAGTCAATAAATGGAATTGGAAGGATATAGTTAATAGTAATAACTATAGGACGTCAATAGAGGATTTTCAAGTTGGTCAAGCTGCATTGCATTTGCATGTACAAATAAAAGAGTGTCCCACGGGCAATATTAATTAATTTGCACCCCATACCGTATGAATAATGAGAAACACACGTTAATATGTCAGAATATTAACAAATATTTTGACGGATGCGAGGTTTGCGGTTATATATCTTAATTCAGTGGGTTTTACGGTAAAACTAGGACCCTGAAAATAAATTGAAGGGCTATTCTCACGTTCAAATTAATAGTATTTTTACAGTTAATTGAATAATATTTACTTCCTTTAATAATCTTAAATATAAGAAAAAAATGTTTCATTAATTAAAAAAATTAGCTAAGCACATTAAATTATATTAATTTTAATCAAAAAATATTTTTTAAAATTTATTATTCATTGAAACTTAATAGAAAAATAAAAAAAATTATTAAAATTAGCACTTTAATTAAATGAAGAGTATTTTAAAAATAATAATATTAAATAAAATAAAGTTAATTGAAATCTTCTTTGTATACGTACCAGAAATACAATTTAAAAGTCAAATAAGAAAAAAAAAACACTTAAATATGAGTCATCCATTTTCATCTAAATATAAGTTGTAAACCAAATCTATTTCTGAATAGTCGATTATGGGTTATATTACGATGATAACCATTAGACACAATGGCTATAAAAATTTTAAAATATTAAACAAATTTCATAATAATATACTTATTTATTATACTCATTAAATCTTTTTTTTTTATATATCTAAAAGTTATGAGTGGTTTAAAACTCACAATAGTAAATCATCCATTGGCAATGGTCATAGAAAAAGGCAACATATAGTGTACAGAATATATAATAGATTCTATATACAAAGCGAACCAACAAAAAACAGGAGTATAGTGGAATAATTATAGGAGATGGAATAATGGTAAAGTTTATCAGACAAAACATTGCTTGGAAATTCAGGTTAATTTATCCCTTATGTAAGTGTTGGTGTTTGTTACTGTAAGCTAGTGCTGTATATCAAAGCATCAGAGAAAAAGGTATATAGACTTTAAAGCATACACTGCCACATAGGGGAACTAATTAACTTGATGACAAATTGTCCTGCTGTCTCCCACCTTCGATGTAGTAATAAGAGCATCTACATACTTACAACCAATTGCTCTCAACTACAATATCAATGATGGAATTTTATGCGTTTTGTTGGATTGGATTTGCGAATAAAATTCTACAATATTGAAACTTTTTTGTTATCACCAAGTCCTGCCAACCCTAGCTTGGCTACCCATGTGACGAAAAGTTCCAAATGCATCCAAGTCACTTGTCAAAAGGTGCATGGTAATTAACATAAACATGTCATGTGGATTTTTTTTTCGGCATCCAACTTCTGCGGAATGTGTTCGTGGGTTTATCACACATTACAAATCCTGATGTTGCTGTTTTGTGTTACATTGAGTCTTCTTTTGTACTGTACAGCGGGCCAAATTTGCTAGAGCACAGGAGAGGATCATTCTCGGAAGGAGGGAAATTGAGAATTAAATAACTTGCTTTTGGAGGAATTGAAGAAGATAACCAAGGATTGATAATATTATTAAGTCATGTTAGCTAACATTATCAAGCCTTAACCTTAAGTATAGGAATCATGCTTCTTACGAATTTAACATCACAAGAATGGTTCTTTACTTTATCTTATTTTTAATTTTTCATAAATTTTAAATAATAATAAAAAGTGTCACAAAAAGTATATAACATAGCGTATTTTTAGCATTTCTATATAAAGAGAGAAAGATTATATATATATTATCATTGCAAAATATCTTTTACATAGATGTTGAGTAAGATATAATAATTTTACCATGTCATCTTACTTATCGGATGTGACAATAAAGTAAATTCATATTAAATATATCTTCAAAAATGTTTCACATTGACATGGTAATAAATTGGTATTTTAACTTATGCATTGCATATATTAAAAAGTTCAATTAAGAGAATGAAATTAATTCTCCAAATTATGCATCATAATTTATAATATAAAAATAGATTAAATTAAATTGAATAATTTAAATTTTATTTAAAAAATATAACTATTTCAATATAATAGACTTTGTTTTCTTCCTCTTCAATATAACTATTTCGACCTTTTTGATTTTTCATGTCGTCTATTTTTCTTTAACTTTTTCTTAGCAAGAATATTTCAATAAAAACTAGTTTTTCATAAATGTATTAAAAATATGTATATTACAAAATTAATTTCATAAAATTTATGAAAAAGTAAAGGTGTGAGAGTGAGAGGCAAGAATAATTTAGAAATATATAAATAAAGGAGTGTGAAGAGCAAAAAAGTGAAAGTGTGAAGAATACCGAATAGCATGAGCCTAAACTAAGGGTCCTAAGCAGTGGCCACCATGTTAATAGTCCCAGGGAATTGTTATATCCACTCCTCTTTTTTACTTATCCACTCTCCTTTTCTAAGTAAATTGGAGAGTATATTTTTTAGAAAACAAATTAAAAATGGGAATGGATAAGCAAAAAAGTTAGTTATTCGGCCTAGAACTTCCATACTTATAAGCCCATAAAAGAAATTGAAATAGATAATATCAATGTGGGCATTACTATTGGCACCCCCTAAAACCTCCAGTTTTTTAGAAATTTATTTATTTTTTTGACGAAAATACCCTGACATTTGACACCCCACTATAAATTTTTATGAGATAGAAAACAAAAAAATATGTTTCCGTTATATATCTATCCAAAATCTTGTCAAGAACAGGAATAGGAAAAACCTAGATACCTTATTAAGGTTTAAATATTATAGTTAATGGATGTGTATTGTGTTTTCCTAAGAATCAAATCGAGAAACATTGATGGCATATAATTAATGGAAGTGTATTGTGTTTCTGTTGCCTTGTATTTGATATTTTGCTTTTAAGAGACTTGTGGGATATAACTTAGTAAGAATGATTAGAGGATGTATGCTTTTGATTTCTAAATAATATTATGAAGTAAGGTATTATATTTCTCATATATAAATATATGATAAATTTATTAACTTTGATAGTAACTTCCTTTAAAACCTACAAAATATAATTTCTAATTAGTTGATGTTGAAGTTCAAATGTGAAGATGAAGTTTTACATTAAATAAGAATGAGGAAGTTGAATAACACAAAGAAGATTCACAAACTTGATTTCTTTAGATAGATTTTGAGTTAAAATGTGATGTCAATTTCACTCATGTAATAGTGTGCTCGTGACCCATTGATAAGATATTCATAATGTCTTTCTGCGTATGCAGTGTATGCGATCTAGTGCATATGCCTCAACTGGGTTTGTGCATGCTGGCTGCATCCATTATATACACTCTAGAAGCAGCCTTATATTTTGTATAAATCTATAAAGCCGAAAAGTGAAATTGCTAAAAAATTGTTTCATTCCGCTAACATCCTTTATCCTTCAATAAACAAAGTATTGAAACCTTAAGACATCAGATAATCCTGTCTTCAAAGACTCTTCATTGATACAACATTTCATAAAAACGTGACAATATATATTTGGCAGATGAGTATTGATGTTCAGATTATGTTAAAAGTTGCATATCAAAGTTTCTAGTTCTGTAGACAATAAACTCTTGGAAGATTCTGAGAACATATATGTCACATGTTGAGAGGAAATATTCCCAAAACATACTTGAATGTGAGTAAAACAAACGAGACAATCCTGGAAAAAGACTTGTGCACAGTGTGTGATCAAAACCTCAGTTGTAGGAGGTATATACAGATGAGACATTCATACTTAAATTTATGAAACACAATCCGCAAAGTAAAAAAATCTGACAAAAATAAAAGTCAAAAAATGAAAAAAGATAAAAAAAAAATATAATGAAACTGTTTCCTTGGCAGATCTATCTTAAATATTTTTATCATCCCTAATTCAAAATGTGATTATTTAAACGATGTTATTGAAAAAGAAAGTATACATGTAACATGCTATTTGTACCATATTACATTATCATTTGTTTTCTTGTATAACAAAAAAAATACTATTTTTTCATATGCTTCGAGTAAATAAGATAGGGGAAGTTTAATACATCTTTTTTTTTAGAAGAGGGATATTTAAATGCCTTTCAATTACTTTAAAAATATTAAATGATTTTTATGTTTATGATATAATATATACGTTCTTTTTAATATTAAACCTTTTTATTTTTAACTTCTTCATATGCACTTGGTACATAAGACAGAAAAGTAATTTAAATTATTATTTTAGTAATGCATCATAAAATATAATAACTTCAAAAAATGTTAACAGTATATTATTTAACACACTTTTTGCTACATGATTCTTATTATTGAGACCCATTAAATAAATAATGAAATTTACGTAATTTATTAAATCTTAAATGAATTTTATTAAAAATTAATCAAAGTGACTCCTACATGAATTTTATTATTAGTGAGCCTCATTTGTCCATTTTTTTTATTTTCTTTTATCTATTGAATAATATGTAGCGTCCAGTACACATAGTTAATTTATGAAACAAATAAAAGTAATTCAAATTTCACCGTGTATTCAATTAAATCTTCATTTGATAAAATAATGGGCTAATGTGCATGTTGGAAAACTGCTATCTTTTTTTAGATGGTACTTCCCTATCAAATTGCTGGTCTTGTAGCACCTTCATATTTTACCAAAGTCAGACACCTAACAATATAACATCACAACCACACTAGCTAATATAACACCCCAACGACACTACATATTTTTTCATTATATATATCTTTTGATTTCACACCATACGATGTTTCCAATGATTTATTTAATTCGTCAAATAATTACACAAAATCTTTTTGGTTGCCTAAAAAATAATTAATTCTAAGATTCCCATCTTTTCCTTCAAATTAATTTTAAAAAAAGAATTAAAAATTATGGAGGGGTTAGCATAAAGTAGAAACCATGTCTTATTGTTTAGAACCCTTCCTTCACATTGTAGATTAAGTTTGACACGTTAATTGCATTTTATTTTTTGTTGAAATCTGCATTCTGTTAGCTTCTCAATATTATATACTACTAGTCTACTAAGATACACATTGGGCTATGATACATATAGAACTTAGTGGATTTGTGTAAACCTTCATTGAGACGCCAAAGTATGTGTATCTTTGCTGCATTTGATTAACTTTGAAATTGCTCAATTTTGTTTTTCTTGTCTGTAACTCAAAATTATAACTAATTAATTAGTAATTATTCTGTTTGATCTCATACGCACGCATATATAGAGGATAAGGATCAAGACTACATATCAAGTGTTCTGTGTGGCTTTGAACGCATGGATTTGGAGGCTTAATTTAATTTCCCCTTGGGCAACCAAAGTTATGTTTTTTCTTGTGTACAACATCATCATCCAGAAGAATATAGTTACCAATTGAAGAAAACCCACCAAATGCGTAGAAACCAAGAGGGTATAATAAAATTGTCAAGAACATTTGGCTTCACATGTAAGTTTAGGTAAGAGTAGGATAGTTTGAAAGCGTGAATACCCAGAGAAAGGGTAACTTCATAGCTTATACACACATGGGTTTTGCTTCTCCCACGAGAGAGAAAAATGTGTGACAAAGACATAGCACCGACTGGGCATGTTTTTCTTGCATGATTGCACTGAAAAGGAATTTGGTAAATTAAATGAGAAGCAGTACTACTCAAGTCACTATGCTGCAAGCAACCCCCTTGTTAAAACTGGTCTCATTTTCTTCCAATCTTTCACCTACTATGACCCAAGACCAAAAGTAGTAGCACACATCACCGAATGGGATGGTTTCAATCCCTTCTCTGCCCTTTGAAGAAGCTCTGGGATCGCCTTCATTCAAGCCACAAAAAGCGTAAGAATGCATTTGAGCTTCAATTCTAGACACTTTTTTATTCATAGAATCAAAGAGAAGTACTAGGATTTATAGTAACTCAGAGACCCTTCAAAACCAAATGAGTTAGATTCCATCTTTAATTATGCAATTGACATTTTGTATCCTCTTTTGTTCTCTTTTAATTTACCAGCTTCTGTCATACATGGAATTTGTTAATGTTTACATTATAGATTCATAAACAGAACATAGTTTCATATATTCATATCATTAATCTTTATTTTAATACAAAATGATCGATGATACCTTTGTTTGTTTTACTAAATAGGGAGAGGAATATACATTCTCTATAAGGATGTGAAGTCTTGCCCTTGCGAAGATGTGCATGTCCTCTGGTCAATATTGGTTGAGTCAGGCGCTGCCCCTGCTTCTTTGCCATCAAAATGATTATGAATCTAATTTACCTTACAGCAAGTACAGAGAGAAAAATATTGATGTAGTTTCATTTCAAGTACATAATATAAATGTACAACATTTTGAATATGCTCGATTTTCTCCTGCTTTTCTACATGTATTTCTAATTTTCTATAGATTCTTATTTGAAAGTGGTTTCGGACCTTTACGTGGCCGAACGAGTTGTAAATTGCTCGTCGCCTTTTTTTTTTTTTCATAATTGTAATTAAATTGGTGTTGTACTTCAGTGAAAACAGGCAAGAGTTGTGATTATTTTCGCAGTTGTAAATGTGATATCCCACAATGCCGAGTTATTAAATTGGTGAGACTTCACTGATAAAAGCTAAGAGCTGTGATTAAATTGTAGTGTCTTTGAGAACTTAGAGTAGTCACCTTCTCTTTTTTTGATTATATTTTTTTATTTACAAGATTTGAACTTGAGATTTTGTTTAAAAGAGTTAAATAAAATTGTGTTATGGTTTAATTAAACCCTAAATCTAATATATTCGTTTAAGTTATCATCATGAAATTATTTAAATAATTAAAATATAAGAAAAATATAGACAAAATTAAGAAGCAGAGGTGGATACGTATCATATGAGAAAACGAAACCGAAGTATAATCTCAAAATAAAACAATTATATAGTACGACAAAATATATATGATATCGTTTTAGTCATTTATACACTACTAGAAATATATATTTCTTTTTTATTTTTCTATACTTTTTTTATCTATATATCCAGAATCTGTTTGGCCCTTTTTTTTATCCATATATCAATAATCTATTTTTGGACACCCGTGCAAATTACAAATAGTCCACCATTAACTTCTACATAATTCCAATGTTGTTTTTTGTGAAACTAAACACAAATATGAGAAGTGCTTCCTATTGCATATCTGGTTGAGATTCTTATTCTTCTTGTGCATGATTATTGGATATAATTTTTCGGATCTCATTTTTGCATAGCTTAGCTGGATGTAGTGATAGTAACCTGATTATTGGATATAATTTTTGGGATCTCTTTTGCTTTTTAAGTTGGAGTATAAAATTGAATTATGTTATTGTATTAATATGTTAGGTTCAATATGCCGGCCCAAACCATCACCCCTGAGTTGCCGAAAGATTTGTTGTTATTAAAGTTGCTTTTGAATTTTAACTCATCTACCTTCCTTTCTACAATGTTTTCTGAATATGGTCAAATATGATGTTTTGTGAAAGTAGCTTGGATTAAGCTAATAACATAACGTACACATACATTATATTCAAAATGAAAAGAATTAATGAAAGTGAATGCATCAAAGTAGATGATTCTGTTTTCTCCAAGTGATATGGTAATAGATTGAGGAACATTTAGGATTTTAATTTTTATTATTGTTGTGGAATGAAAATATTAGGTCCTTTTTATGTTCTACTTTTGCTTTATAAGAAACCTTCTCATTGTCTATGACTTGGATTATGTACGATGTAAATTTAGATTCTTGCTTCTTGCTAATTACTGTATGTTTCAATGATTAGTAGTATTTGCTGTTTCTTGTGTTTTTACCTCATTTAAAATTATTATAGTCAAACTTAAGACACGTCTTAGAAAGAAGTCATTCTTAGACGGTTTTTATCTGGATCGTCTTAGAAAATTCTTAGAAAATGAATTTTTTTAACCGATTCTTGTCTGGACCGACTTAAAAAGTTAATTTTTTAAGATGGTTCTTATCTAGACTATCTTAGAAACTTATTAGAAAATGGACTTTTAAAATTATTTTTGTCTGGACTATCTTAGAAAATACTAAGATGATTTTTATCTGGAACTGTCTTAAAAAATTTAACTTTTTTACAACGGTTATTTTAGAATCATCATAAATTTTTAACAGCGTTTACTATAAAGACGATTTTGAAACCATCATTAAACATCGTTATCAACCGTTGTTAAATATCTGCAGTAGTGTAAGATAAAGAAATAAATGCAAGGCTTGAGTTTATATGATACTCCATTGTGTTCTTAATTAAAGAGAATGAAGAAGGGATGCTTCCACTCACGGTTGGTTCCTGATGTGAAGAATGAAGAATAGAAAACCACCCCTTTGAGGGGAGTTTTAAACGCTGTACAAGGCATCACAATAAGGATAACAATGCATGGAAAAATTATATTTTAAATGATTTTTCTTCTTTTGACATTCACAACTATGAAAGTTATGGGATTCTAATAATGCATCTGAAAATCTAATGTGCTATGGTGGATAGTTTTTCTTTTTCTTTTTTTATCATGTGTGGTGTGATTATATATATCTTGGTCAGGTCAACTTCCCTCGCCTGGACTGCAAGAGATTTTTTTACTGCAATTCTAGAGAGAGATGACGAGATTACCAGCGTTGCATCAATCAGGTATAAATGTTATTTAAATTTTAAAGTTTCTTATATATGCTTTCATGCAACTTAATTATATATGTACGTGGACAAAATGTAGATTGGAAAAAAATTTTAATTTGTGAGGCCGAACAATGATGACCGGTTTATTATCTTTCGTGTTGGATTTTTTTAGTTCAGCTCTTAATTGATATTGAATTTTAGGAAAATGATTCATAAACATTCTATGTTAATAGACACAGAGAGAGAGAGAAACAAATAAAAGAAAAAAATATAAATATAAAAAACTATATGATATGACAAAAAGAGATAAAGAAAGAAAAAAATTACGTTAATATATAGAATGTTTGCTCTATTTAGATATCCAAAAATGTTACTCTTGGATTTTAAATAATGGTTTGGTTTACTGTTTTTTGGTTCTTATTTCACTTTCCATCTGTATGTAATCAATATATTTTTGCTTTCTTAATGTGATCGCAAATGCTTTAATTGTTGGAATTTTAAGACTGGAACTTGCACATGACAAAAATGCATTAATTAGGAGTATAAAATCCAACATCATTAAAAACATTCAAATTTTTTTCTCAAACTGTATAGGTAAGTTATATGAAAAGCTTATTAAAATTCAAACTTAAAGCTCACTTGTGACATTGGCTTTGCTGTTTGATGAGTTGATTTTCAAATACTATTGCTGATTCTCTTTAATTTAATGTTTAGCTAACACGTTTTAAAGTTTTTTGCAAATCAGTCATATTTTACCTTGTTTACTACTGTTTTGAAAATTTCCTTTGTTCAGCTATGGTTAGATGTCATCATAATAGTTAATGAAATCTATCCTTAGTTTATTTCCTTCCCTACTGCTAAGAATCAGTTGCCTTTCTACGAAGTTATTGATCTTTTTATGTCACCTGGGTGCATGGCTGCATGCTTGCACATTAATGCATAATCCACCATAGTTTGTGATGCTTCTATTTGGCTAAGTGAAAAAGAGTACTGAAATGTGTATACTGATGATAAAGTTTGTTAAATAGGATTCATGGGAATCAACAAGCAGATATGCCATTTGTTGCAACCCGCTCTGTTTATAGGCATGAAGGAATGTTCCGCCGGCTTCTAAACGCCATTGAATTGGTGAGTTCATAGTTAAGGCCATTTGTCTCTTTCAATACATGTATGCTCTACATGTAAAATTGTTCACAAAGTTAAAAAAAAAATGATCTGCAACTTCAATTGTGGCCTTATCATCAAGATTATTTTATGTTTTTGTGACTGTATTGTGGCCGAATTTGTTCTATTTCTCTGCAACATTTTACAATATGAAGAATTGCAATGAAATTTTGACTATGATATTACAACTTTTTTTTTTTTTTGCTTACATAAAAATTAACTTGTGTTTCTATGACTGTTACTATATTTACCAGGCACTCGGCTTTCTAAATGTTTGAGTTATTAGTCATACCATCTGTCAAACAATTAAAAGAAATTTGGATTCGTTCCTTGGCGTTTGAGCCACTTGATTTGATAAACAAGAGAATTATATAGGGACATGAATGATCTGTCGGTATTCCATGGCACAGAAGTGTTACAGAAAAAGATACCAAAGCGTAATTTTCCGGATGAGAATTTAATTCCAACAAAAGGTACATTTTGGTTGACACTAGATAGGTACTTTTTAGTTAAAATATATTTTTTGGACTACTTTAACTTGTTTACAGCTTGAAGTTGAAAGAGAAAGAAAGAAATAAAAAATAAGTAATTAATTTGATTGATAATATAATGTGATAAGACACAGAAAAAGAGTTATTAAATGATTGAAATTATTGTTTTTCAAAATATAGTCACTCTTTTTTTAAGTAATAGTTGTCTATGGTGACGGATCCAGAATTGTAATGTTGTGAGAGTAATACTCATATATAATATTATTAAAAAAATTAAAAGTTAGTTATCCACCGAGTGGATCGGTCCCTCTCTCTATATATGTATATAATTATTCATGGGATTGGCTATTTATGTAAAAGGTTTTGGATACCCTTGTACCCTATATTACATATAGTTTCTTTGGCTTATCATTTAAAAAAAAAAAATCTTGCCAGTGATGCAGTGCTGTGGTGAGATAATAGTCCTTTTATAAACCAAGCTATGGCGAGGTACATTTAAAGTTTGTATTAGGCATTAAAAGTACATTATTTATAAATAAACTATACGCATCTTACAATATTTTTGTTTTATTTGTCCGAAAATGTATAAATATAGTATTTTATTGTTTTTATTTTTATGCAAATCTTTCAAAATAAAGAAAATGAAAATAATACTTTTATAATTATAATGAAAATAAAAAACTAACAAAATATTTTCTCAAAACTAAATATGTCCTAAACTACAAATGTGTGGGACGTCCGAGATTTTCGAAGACATTGCGAATCTAGCAATTCTAGGTGGAATGAGATTTTCAAAGTCATTATTGAATAATGCATTTTCCAAGAAAAGCCATTTGGTTTTAGACTTACGATAATTCCATTATTTGAATATCAAAAAATTAAATCATAAAGAACAATGTACTCGGTTATTTTTCTCTGTTAATTGTTTTTTATCTTTTTATATACACATATATCTTAAAAGTATATCCTAAAAATTAAAGGGGTGACATTTTATAATCTTATTTTATTTTATGCCCAAAAGACTTTTTTTTGAACAAACCTACCTTATTATTTGACTAGACTGTAGTTGTAGCAAAGTATCCTTAAAATTTAACTAAAAAATAAAAATAAAGAAATGATTACCAGAGGAGATGGATATTAACGGATTCAGATCCTCTCCCATACTAATGTCAATTGGAGGTGCATTTAAAAAAGTCTAAACCACTTGATTATACTGACGATTGTAGTTTTGCCACATATTCCTCTTCAAGAAAAAAAAACTCTTTATTTCTCTCTTGAACCTCCAATCGTGTTTCAGTTCTTACTTCTTGATCAGCTCTTCAGTCTCGACATTATTCTTCTTCAAGGATCTCACCATCTTCACAATCGAAGTTCAATCGCATCGTGCAATATTTGAGGGTTTTGGTTTATACCAACTTCAAGCCTTTAATAGTGCATAATTTCATCTTGGAGATAGAACAAGATGTTCTGTTTTGTGAATAAAATCATGGAATCCCAATCTTTGTCCGAATGTGCAACATCAAATAGGAAGGAAAGCTAAAATGGTCACCTGAAATCAGAAAAAAGAAATCAATAAAAAGGAAAAAATAAGAATTAATCCAAGATACTCAGAATTGACATTTTGTTAGTGTGTTGATAAAATGAGAAAAAGCAAAAAGCCTCAGAATAGAATTGAGATTTTGTTTGTTTGAATCGGAACCCGCCATATTGGCCGCTGGAGTCGTCAGATGTGTAGGACCAAACGGCAAAAGATTTACCGGCATTGGTTTGAGAAGAGAGGAAAAGAAATGGATGGTTTTTCTTATTTACATGTGCTTAATCCTACAATTTACAATTATTAAATTGAAAACCCTACGGCCAGTTTTTAACTATGGGAGAGGATCCGTGTCTGATATTAACTATATAGATAAATTACAGAATATTTATATAACTGTTCTATATTCTTATCTATATAGTTTTTCACCATTTTTAATTGTGTATAATATTTTCATAATACTATTTTTTTATCTCTCTTCATTACAAATTTTACTACACATTTTTTCTCTTTGCTTTCTTCTGTCACTTTAAAAGAAATTTTGTGATTTCATTCTACAGAAAAAAATAATTTCTCTCTCAAGGATATATTTTGACGAGTTGCGTTGGCATATGCTGGATATAGTAACAACTAGACTGTTCCTCCACCGATATATAGTACTGTAAAGTTCGTCTTTTAAATTTATTATCTTGTGCCATGACACACTGGCTGCTGCAGTTGCTATAGTTGGACTCAGCTCAGTCCAGGGACCAGAGAGAACATGGGTTTAAATTGTAGTTTGCAACCGCAATTAGATGCGTAACCTAAAGGTTTTTGGATTCATTACAATCATATTGCGACAATGTTTGTGGTCACATCGTCAATTGTATTTTACCACAATGTTAAGTATCAGGATGAAACCGTAACCGTGACTATAACTGCAATTTAGAACAATTAATATAACCAAAAGTTTGGCTGCATCTTCTGCATGGTTCATACCCTAGTTATTTCACTAAAAAAGTAATAATCCGAAGGGAAAAAAAACGAGGGGGGACCAAATTGTGATTCTGATTCTGTCTAGCTTTTTGCCATCCAATTCTTCTTTTTCTTATCTGCATGTGGCTATTTTTTATCTATGTCTGGATATGCAACGATTCCGTACAAATCAAAAAGACGATTAGTCAATGAGCTAATACTTATTTATTCATATATATTGACTTGTCACAATTTCTTATATAAGGAACACTTTGAAGAGTTAATAATAATATTAATGACCAAGATGTAACGACAAACCGGAGGTAGAGACTGAATTTCCACCTGCAAATTGTAATTACGTCTTTTATGCTTCAGCATAGAATATACCCTGACGAAACCTGACTATATGAGTATGACACAAAAACAGGAACAGTGGCACTAAGTGTGAGGATTTAAGCTCGAGACACTATTATGATTCGTGAATATAGTATAAATAAATAAAATAAAAATCAAAACTTGTTCTCTCTACAATACCTTTTGAGTTCGAGATCACTTCTTTTTTTTCTTTCTTCTAAGAGTATTTCTAGTCCAAATTTTTTATATGAGTTTCTTAATCATCTTTTTGTGGCCCTCGCAACACTTTTTGTGGTTCCCGCAGTGTTATATCACTCATAAGAAACTCATATAAAATTTACTTCAATACAAGAAATCATTAGAAATCGCAAGAAACTCAAATGCATTTTTTATCCTTGCCCAGTATTGCTTTGATGTTTGGTCGACTCCTATAATTAAATCCTTTGACACATTCAGCTACGATCGGACGAGAATCACATCTTCCGTCACCGAGAATGCGGTATGACTTTTTTTTCCTCCTGAATTTTGATCTCCTTCGTCTAGTTGAATACTGTCTACACCGACGGGTGATTCAATTTTATTGCTAGGGAGCACAATATTGGATAAAGAAAACCTATAACACGTGTTTGAGTTGGTGAGAGTTGATGATTGACTATAAATTTGTGAATTTTGAGAACTACCACTGATAGGTGGCTCTACATTGGATGAAAGATGCATATACCACATGTGGGGGTGGTGGATACATAATATACTGTAGTGAATTTTGAGAATTTTCACTAGTAGGAGGTGGTGGTGGACACATAATATATTGCGGTGAATTTTGAAAATTTTCACTGGTATGAGATGATCGATATATAATATATTATAGTGGATTTTGAGAATTTTCACTAATAGGGAGTGATTGGTTTTGCAAATAACTATAGTAACATTGATAATTATATTGATTGAGATCCATTTCAAAAAGAATAAAAAAATTGACACTTGATAGCAACAACAACAAAAAATTAGCAATACAAGAACTGTGCAAAACATGTTGTACTGTGCACAACTTTATAGTGAATAGTGTAGCACAGTGAAAAAATACTACACAACGATCATTTTTGCACGTTCAACGGTATTATTTTCAGATCAATGGTACATAACAACGATAACATTTCCATCAACGTTCAAAATCCTTCCTCATTAATTACCTAAGTTATTTACCGGTACAGATTCATTCTCATTAATAAAATGGACGGTCGAGATTGTGTCACCTCATTAATTACCTAAAGCTACCTACTTCGTGCCTTTCTATCTTCTCGAGAGAACATTTTCTCTCTTCACCACCTCCAAAAGCTTCCCCCTCTACTTCTATCTATCTTCTTCCTCTTCGCCATGGCCTATTTGTCTCGCATGACCTTTGTCGGTGTCAGCATCTCCGGCCACCACCGCAACACCTTCGTCTGGCCTCAACGTCACTTCATGCCACCACCTCCGGCCCTAGTAGCGTCTCACGTCATCTTCGCTGGCACCAACAATGAAGGACATGGTCGCGTCTCCAGCCATGGTCGCGTCTGGCGTCAACTCCTCCGTCATGGTGTGTTTGTCGTCACCTTTGCTATGTTTGGTTTTTCCCTTTTTTCTCCTTTATTGTTTTGCTTGAATCTGGATTTAAATCACTTTTTTTTTTCAAATTTGATTATTTTTGGGATTTATTGTGGTTGTTCAACGAGTCTATATGTTCATTGTTCTTTCCTTGGACAGTTATTTTCCCTCGTGTTGAACCTGTCATGTGTGAGAAAATCAACTTTTTAATGGTTAAATATTTGTTATGTCTGAGGAAATCATTTTTTTAATTGTTAGGTATGGTTTCTTATATAAGAAACGATTCTCAACAATGAAGAAACACATTCTGCCACGTCAATTTGTTCTGGTGCAAAAATAATAATAATTAAGAAACGGTTTCTTTCCATTAAGCACCTGGAAAGAAACATGCACTAGAGATGCTCTAACTTGAATAGAAATTGTTTGTTAGTTGTTACTTCCCATCTTGTTTTCTACAAAGCACTTTTTTCTCCAAAATTATGAATTTCCCAAATACTGATCGCTGTATAAACTTCAAGTTTCATTAGAATGGATGATATTAATAAAGGAAATCTATAATATATAATGGACGTGTCAAAGAAAGTTTTCCATACCTGGTATATCAAATTCTATTTTACAACTACTTCTATATATTTTTTCTTCTTTTTTTCTCATGGTCACCCACCATTATTTTCAATCAACCCATTAAACTTAGCCTTTACTATTTCCAAATTACTCATCTTCTTAAAAGTGTGAACTTTATGATTATGTAACGAAAATCACATCATATCCTTCATAAAAAATTAATCTTGACAATTAAGCCCTCTTGTTGTTGCCTTTTTAAGTGGTTAAATCAATTTTTTTTCTTTTTTTCTTTTTAGGTGGTTAAATCATTTTTTGCTTCTATCATATTAGGTAATTAAATTCTTTTGTTTTTATCCTTTAAGTGATTAAGCTTTTATTCTTCCGTGGTTAATTTTTTTTTTGTTGTTTCTGTCTTTTAGGTGGTTAAGTCTTTTTTCTTCTTCTATCTTTTAGGTGGTTAAATTTTGTTACTTCAATCTTTTTAGATGATTAAATGTGTTTGCTTATGTCTTATGATGATTAAGCATGCCTGTTTCATTTCTGTCTTATGGTGGTTAAGTGCGTCTTTACTTCTATCATTCATATTTGTACATTCAAGGGTCTAATGCACTTCACAATCACTACTACACATGTGATCTTTAATAATATTTTTTTTTGTCTAATACTTAATAAAAATATCATTAAAAACTTTTGGTAATATTTAAAAAATGTTATCAAATATCAATAAATGTTACTAATATATTTTTGCGACATAATATATGTTATACACAACATTTGATAAAGTGTTATTAAAACATATTCGTAATATTTATTTATATTTAGCAATATTTTTAAATGTTGTAAAAAAAATTAACAACATTTTTATTAAGTGTTTAACAAAAAAACGTTGCTAAGGATCACACATGTAATGGTGAATTTTTCTCACGTTCAAGATTGGAACAGTTGAATCTGCCTCCATCTTGTTGTGGTGTGGTGTATTGGAGTTATCTCTTAGTTTAAATTTATTTTTTATGGTCTTCAACTTGTATTTTAAATAATTGATATCTACTTTATGTTATCTTTAATTTATATTTCAAATAGTTATTATTTAATTTTATTTTACAACTACTTCTATGTATTCTGATATATTTCAGATCACCTATTAATGAAACATATTCATTCAAATTACTTCTCACTAATTCGCATCCTACGTATTCCGTATTCAAAAAAGTTTTAACCTTCCCAATCAAAAAAATTACCTAGTAAAATCGTCACAAGTTTGTAACAGAAAAATAGTCGCATCATTTTATTTTTACATGGTTTCTCCCCCCTAATTTATAATTTTTCTAAATTAAAAAAAAATCTATCAAATGAAAAGAAGTTAACTGTAAGAAAATTACTAGTAAGGATAAGATATACTATTCCAATAGAGAAAAAATGAACGAAAAAAAATAGTACAAGAATATAATATTATATCGCATGGCAACAGGGACCAACTTTGGGATCGGGTTCAGGTTTCCCATTCCAGATTCCCCACACCTTAACAAACAAAAAACAAGAAAAATCAAAGACGTCACTTCCTACTGTTCCCTGGTAAATGCTAATTAGTAGAGTAAATAAGTAAACTAAACAACAAAAATTGTGAAGCAGCACATTAATTAATCAAAGTAAACTTCTGTGCGGAAGAAATTAATCATTAGTGCTAATCCAAAATAATGCAAAAAACCTTTATAATAGTAACTCTTATGAAAAATAATGTTGATTATACCACTAATTAATTAATCACTGTCTGAATTACCAAAAAATAGTCACTGTCTGGCACCTACGTTAAGTTTTCAACTTACAGATGCACATACAAATTCTCAATAGTTATCTAACTCAAGCATCCACCACCGTCGCCGGCGATGTCACCGGAACCGGGATCCTGCGGCGGCAAATAAGAACGCGATATGAGGCTGAGGAGAAAATCAGAAAAAGCACGGAGAATGAACTTGTGCGTGCTCTTCGGGTTGAGCGCAAGATAGCAAAGAAGAAGCTCGTGCAGCTCGCGCCATTTGGCCGCCACGTCCATCAACTCGGGACGCGCCGCCACCATCTCCTCCATCGACTGCCGGAAGTCCGCGTAAGGGTCCGGCGAGTACTTTCTTACCGCAACGCTGCGGTCCAATAACGCCTTTGCTTCGCTCTCGTCAGAACTGGACAAACCAAGAATGAGACCTAAAACAAATTTTTTGAAGGAAAAAATTGTAAGCATTTTTATTTAAAAAAATAATGTCAAAAAAGTTATATACTAACGGTTTATAGTATTTTTACATAATCATCTGATTATAAATTTTCATATATAACAAATTTATCAACTTTAAAAAATTATTTTAAAAATTCTACGATTTGTGATAGAATTATAATAAAAATAGTAAATCTAAAATTAATAATAAGTATTTTTTAATAAATGTAAAATTTGAGTTTTTAGTAATTTTACTCTTGAGTTGGTCCTGTATTTTGTCGATGGTGGCGGATTCGTCTGCCGGCACCGGTGACAGCGAGGATGAGGATGTGGTAAAACAGTCGGCGTCGGTGGTGTTGGCGGATTCGATGATGGAGTTGGAGCGGCCGGGGGAGGTGAAGAAGAAACGTTGGGAGGCAAAAGCGGTGGCTAGGTCGGCAGGTTCGGGTTCGGGTCCAAGGCTCGGAAATGGGTTTTGTGGGGTCACGGTACTGCGATCATTGTCAAAGTTCGGGGTTGATGACATGGCGGCTGGTGATGGACGGTTGTGATTGTGATCAACGGTCGAGGAAGTGGCGGTGGGGATTGTCGGAGGAGATTTGGGTGTGAACGGTTGCATGGAATTGGAGAAACATAAGTTCAGGTTGAAGCGGCTAAGGTTGTTTCTTTTTCTTGTTCGCGGCGTGTTTGTGTATGGCATAGTTGGTTATGTGAAGAAGGAAGCTATGTGCTTGGTGGTTATATATATATATATATATATATATATATATATATATATATATATATATATATATATATATATATATATATATTAAATATCTTATTAGTAACTTTAATTTTTTTTATTACATCATAAATCTTATTTTACTTATAAGTTTTTTTCAAGTTTCTCTACATGTAAGAAAAAATGAAAAATGATGGTGCATTTTTCAATATATATATATATATATACTAGTTGTGTTGTGTGAAGTGTTTTGTATGAGATAAAAAATTTAGCGCACGCATGAATTGAATTTTTTTCTTTTTCTGAAAAGAAAAAGATGTATGGACAGAGAAGGGGTTCGGTGGGTTTTTGGGTTCGTACGATTTCAACGGTGACGGGACAGCGTAGAACACTGTACTAAAATTGGACCCACTGTCGTGTCTTCGATGATTTCGTCTGAGGCGCGTAACTGCACGGCCTCAACAGATTTTGTCTCTCTACTTTCTAGAGAGGAAAGAGACACGAGAAAAGGGGGATAAGTCACTCTTCATTTATTAAGATAAAATTTAATTAAATGCTGTTATTTAAGATGGTTTTACTTTGTTATTTAGTTACACTTTGTCTTAATAATTAATGCAAATATTTATTATAAAGAATATCAATATGAAATTTTAAGCAATATATTACTAAACTCAATGTATATATCAAAGTTAATAACACATGTAAAATTTGTGAAAGATGACACATATTTGATTCTTATATAATATATTTTTAGAGAAAAATAAAAATTTTTAAGTATGATTTAATTTTGGATCAAAAATTAATTTCACAATTAATCTAAAGAATTAAAGTTTGTAAAAATACTTAGGATCTCATCAAGAAGTCAAAAGTTCTAATTAGGTCAATTAGAAAAATGTTTCCTTCAAGGATAAGTTGTGCCAAACTAAATCATGAATTTGAATTTGAATTGAAGAATAATATTAAAAGACCTTTAAAATTAATTATAATATTATAAATTCGAATAAAATTCTGTCTAAATATGTTAGTTGATATGATAAAGTACTTCAAAATAGGACTACAGTACACTTTGTAATTTGAAGAATTTCTTAAAATTTCTTTATGTCTCTTACTTTCTCTTATTGGATAGTACAATTGGCTGAAAATGATATTAGTCTTATTTTGATGTCGCTCAATGAATTGAGATTTTTTATATCATAAGATGCTTGGTTTTTAAGTAAAGGTCGTGAGTGGATTTTTTTTTACAAGTTTATATATATCCTTGTTAATAGGGAACCCTATAAAAAGAATTTAGATTTAAAAAAGGCTTAGATTAAGAGATTCTATTTTTTTTTCTTTTTCTTTATTCCTTATTGTGGAGAATTAAGGATGTAGTAATTATATTAAATCAGAAGTGTTTTCATATTGAAAATTTTACTGGACTCAAAATAAGGGAGGATTTAGTAATTTATCATCTTCAATATGTTGATGAACCATATTGGTTGGAGAACTTAAAATGTTCAATTTATGGTTGCTAACATCTACATTATATTAGAATGCCAACTAAGTCTCCATTTGCCAGGGTTTTCCAAGAATTCTCGCTAGAGGAAGAACAACAACTGAAGAGGAGTACAAAAAAGGCCAAGGTGAATGATGGTTGAGTTGAGGTTAGGAATAAAAAGATGGAGAATAACACAACAACAATGTTGGAAAATGCTTCAAACACTTCTTTAATTAAAGTTGAGCAAAAGGATTTATTTAAAACAGCGGCAAGTGACGCTATGCAACGCAAAGGCCATTTCATATAAAGATACATATGTACTTGGAAGTCAGTTGTGGACCATAATACAAGTCATATACGACTTGGTGTGGTTTGATGAGCAAAAAGGAGAATGAGAGTTTCAAAAAACCAATTCCTGAAGGCTAAGAAGAAGATGCAGCTAACTTGTCATGGCCAAAGATTAAGGTGGCCATAGATGAAAGGAAAAATGCATATGAACCACAAAACCATTTTGCCATTGTAAAGTTTTGTTGGGGAAACGTTTTGGATTAAGGTTTATGCAGAACCTATTAACCAAAATGTGGAAGTCATGCAAATGGTTATTTTTTATTTTGTTTTCAAGAAATGAATGATGTATATCATGTGCTTACTAAAGGATTAAGGATGATTGTTGAGCTCAACATGATGGTGCAATTATGGATATTGTGATTTCTTTTCCTTTCGATAACGATTTTCATTGGGTTCCTGTGTTTAGATTCAAATTTCAGGTTTACCAATTAAACTTTAGAATAAACATTTTTTTCAAGATTGAGAAGACCATAGGTCAAATGGTGAAGATTGATGAGCATAGGTCAAACATGTTTTGTACGTAAATCTAATGTTTCCAAGAATAGGCATGGTAGACAAAATAGCCCTCATGCAACAGAACACAACATCATAGAGACGGCCTATCCGTCTCTGAATATTGTTTCTATACTACAAATTTTGTTTCGTCTCTACCAGCTGAATTCGCCTGTCTTGCTCTCTTCTAGAGACGGAATATTGTCTGTCTCTAATTTCGATCGGTCTCTCAAACTTTTCTAGTATTTTTCCAAATGGATTTGATTTTATTTCTTTAATGGATTTAACTAAATTTAGATCTGATCTTAGTTGTCACAGTACTTATTTATTCAGAAGGTTTGGATTTTATTTTTAGATTGATGTATTAATTTTGTTTAATATTTGTGGCGATTTATTTAAATTGTGATCTAATTTGCTAATTGTTTAAGTTGAAGTACCCTCTATATTTTTAATTTAAAAAAGTATTATAAAAAATAGTTTATATTTTCCTGTATGGTGATTTATCATAAAGATTAATGATATATGAAATATATATGATCACACTTACACAATATACACATGCAATTAACACTAGGTTTATTTTTTTTAACTTTTTCTCTTATCACATCATATTACCTATCACTCTTATATTTTCCTCTCTTTCTATCTGTTGATGTAGTTTAGCACAAGGTGTCCATGAATATTTTTCTATCATAAATTCTATAGCAAGTCTTCATAATTAAAAAGTTTAGGTAATATATATGCATGACATGGAGAATGAAAATTTTCTTTACGGCACAGCGCGTATATAGTTAAACAGTTCCGATATCAAATATATCCTGTTTGAGATAAAAGCAAAGTTGCACATGGGGAATGGTTAGATAAGAAGGTATCAAATAAAAGCAAAGCACAAAGCATATAATTGTAATGAGCCTTCATGTGTCACAGTAAATTTGAATTATATTAACTATATATATACACACATGGAAATAAAATCCACTAAATAAAAGAAGGTTCCAAATAGTACAAGACAAATTTACGATGAACTGGCATACTCATAGTTGGTCCACTTCAGTTTGAAATAATCGCACAGGAAAATGATGTATCAGACGGCTATCATTTCATGATTCATGCAAGATATCACAATGAGGACGTGTCCTATGGGTGCTCTCCCTTCCAACCACTTCTATTTTACTGTACAAGACAGAGAACTTAGAAGGCATGCCGCTTGCATACAAATTTAACCACATACTTGCGTCATGTATCTTAATTATCATTATATATATCCTAAAGATGTTGAATTTTTTTAATATATGAACCGTAAATATCCTCTATGCCAATCTCATTGGAACTCAAGAAAATTATTATTGTTGCGTGTCTGATGGAGTAAATACAAAAAAAATTATACCAATGAAATCATGAATAATTATATAAATAAATTAAAGATTATATTTTAATTTAAAATCTTAAGATTCAGATTTGTAAATTTTTTTTTTATTTGTATTATTTTCAATTTTCCAATTCCTACTTATGTAAGAGTTTTGCTCGAAAGGAAAATTAACATGTGAAAAGACATTTATAATTAAGGAGAAGATTGTTAGAATATAAGTATGAGACGAAATTATACATAGAATAAAAATAAAAAAATTAAGCATCATAGGAGTGAAAAAAAAAATATAAACTAGAGTTTTAAAATTTTAAATTAAGGTTTGATATTTGCTTCTGATCATGAACCATTAACGTAAATCTCTCTTATATGATGATCACAAATTCGTTATTATCTTGTCCATGTTTCTGTGACTAGCGCCGATTAGCTTGTCTTGGCGTGAGCCTGCAATTTCAGTATAACTAAGAGAGTCCCGTACTTCAATATTCCATTATTAATCAATGTCCGTGTACCAAAAAGTCTTAACTCGATTGGAAACAACATAAATCACCGAGCGACACATTGCTGAATCACAAGGAAAAGAAAATGCCAAAGAGCTAACTTCTAACAATTATGTTTTGTTCCTATGGAGGATATGTCGTTGTGTAATCAATTGCACTTTTACTCTTGATAAAAAACAGAGATGCAAGAGATAGACGAACTAAATTTTCTTCGATCTGACCATGTGGTTTTCTGATAAACATGCATGAAGGATAGGGTAAAAAACTCAAATTGGGGCTCAAATAGGGTAAAACGTATTTCCCTTTTAATGCTAGTAAAATAATGAAAGCTATTTTAATATCAGAATTAACTTAACCAAGAACAAATGTAACAAAAACATCAGAGTTCACTGTAATAAGAATTTAACCAATGCTATAAAAACAAAAAAAAAAAATTTAACCAAAACAAATTAAAACTCCATTAATTAGACAAGTTCAACATGTATTTAGTTCAATAAATATTTAAATCTTTTTTAAAATATGAAATATAAAATACTCTCCCCAATAAAAAATTTCCTTTGTCAAGTAAGTTGGTTGAACAAATGTGTGAATTATTATCTATTTTCTAATACTACTTTTAATTCTTATGAATAAAAAAATAAGTTTTCCTTTAAATTGTTTAGTACATAAATGCCCTTAATTACTCAATATTTTTTCTAGTCAATCAACAACAAATATAAAGAAATTACTTGAGCTCTCTCTCACATGCATATGAGAAATAAATAGTGAGAACTTTCTCTCTCATTAACTTTGTCTCTTTGTATAGAATGCAAAATATCTTTATTTAAGTAAAAACGCATTAATTAATTAGATAAAAAGAGATAAATAGAATAATCATCTAATAATTTTAAGAAAGGTAATAGATTTTTTTATTCTAATAAAATAGTTGTATGATTTTTCATTTTATTCCTTTTCTTTCTATTTTACAATAAATACATATGTAAATTAATTAAAGATTAAAAAAATAAAAATATAATTGATAAAAGAAAAATTCATGTGATCTTCAACAACTTTACAAATAATATAAGAACAAAAATTCGATAATTAAAAAAGAAGAAAGTATCTTTGGATCGAAGACGATCTTATTCAACTATTGGGTATTAAATATAAATATTTTCCACAATAGAAATCCGAACATTAGTTAACTTACGTACGTTGAGGTAGACTATTTCATTCCACTAATAAATTCAACCCCTTCGTAAATAAGTAGAAACTTATATTCATTAGAAATAATTATTACGTGTGTCTATTGGTTCAATATTTATTTCTCATCCTAACCCTCGTGGTGGTCTTCTTGTTCCAAAACATTAAAAAATTTACATATAACGGATTTGCCCGCTACATGATTTTCTTTTAGTGTTTCTTGGATTTTTGTTCCTTTCAAAATTAAAAAAAAAATCTACTGAGAAGGAATTCTTGGATGGTGGTCACAAATCCGTTATTATCTTGTCCATGTTCCTATTTATGGTTATATATCATGGCTTGGCCTGGCATGGCGAGTTCATGCAGTATAGAACATTGTATGCTCCTGTGTGTTTTTTGCGTTGAAAACGAGTAAATCCATGTTCCTATGCTCATCATGGCTTGTAGCGCGCATTTTCCAGCAATTTCGGCAACACGAAAATGTGACCCCTACTTCAATATTCCATTATTAATGTACTTATCACTGTTTTCATCACTGGATGGGAAACAGCGAAAGACACCTTGCTTAACCACGAGGATAAGAAATTGCCAAGGAGCTAACTTCTAACACGTATATTTCATTCTCTTGAAGCATATATTATTAATTATTAATCAATTTCAAATTTTACTCTCATGCAAAAAGATATGGACCAACGAAATAATCTTCAGTTTGTCCCTGCGGCCTCTAATAGAACACATGCAAAACCATAGAATTTGTTGACTATAAAGCCGTTGTCCTATCTGTATTCCCAAAAACGATTAAAAAAGAGATTCGTATTCATTTTCCTTTCAAAATTATATATTAAAAATCTCGAATGGAACCTCCCATTTTATATTTATTTGTGCACTCGCACGATGAATAAATAAATACATATTGAAGGTAGAATTTAATGGCAATGTATTGATAATTTTATAGTGTTATTGAATTATATATTATCATTTTAATTATTTTAAGATAATTATTTTAAAAATTAATAAATTTATCATATTTGATAGTTGTAATTAGATAATTGTATAAAAAAATTTATACAGTGTCAATGTATACCATTTTTTCTTTAAAGTTATATAATATATATAATAATTTAAAAGTTTGAACCAATCAAATTTCTCTAATAACTCCGACGATTTTTGCCTTCAGGGGTGGATCAGTAGTATGTAAATGGGGAATTTAAAGAAGGGAAATATCATCTGGTTGAAGGAAAAAGGATGGTCCAACTACCTTTATAACTATCAGAGGTCTTCACAGCAAGCACGTGGTGGGGAAGTTTTGCTTGGTATAGAGTTCTTGGACGGATATTTAATTTTGCTTCATTTTGCGTCCAAGATCTAATCCTGTTCAATCTAAACGTTACCATCCATTCATACTTCATATCATCCAGTTAAAACTTCTCTTTTAATTTGGGGTAATTAAACAGCAAAAGTCACGGGGTGAGTTGGTTGAACAACTAAAATTGTCTTGGATTCCTAAGAATTAAAAAAAATAACGAAAAGTTCATATATATATATATATATATATATATATATATATATATATATATATATATATATATATATATATATATATATATATATATATATATATATATATGATATTATATTAGTTTATTAAGAATGTGCTGAACAACTTCCATATGTACAAATATGAACACGAAAACTACTATTTATTGACCATGAATATAATTAATTATATATAAATAGTTAACATTCAAAATTAGTGTTATAATTATTTTAATAAATTTTAAAAAATAATATTTATAAATCATTGTTACTTTTCAAAATAACTTAATATTTTATATTAATAATTTAATTTTTTTATCAAATAAAATTTATAACGAAAAAACTGATGTTTAAAGTTTTTTTGGTCTGTAAATTAATGAATTTTTTTCCTATTATATAAATATAAGTTACATATCACCTTTTATAAATGTCATGTATATTAAATTTTAAATATTTTTTCAAGTCACAATTTTTTTTATATTGTCCCCTAATCTAAAATTCATGCTCCGCCCTTGGGATGAGCATAAAGGAAAAGAAAGCTATGGGAGATAACAATGAAGATCCAAGTCTTGCACCAAAGGTCTAATTAACTTTCTTAGGGTGGGGAGTTTTTTTTTTTAATCATTGAGAAAGGTACAAAGAAACTACTGCCTAACGAAGGTCACCCCCATAGCATCAGCCAAAAGAAGGAGGCTCAGTTGTGGGGGCTAGGTTTCCCACATTACAAAGAGAGAAGAAGAAGAAGACCATTGCTTAGCCAACCAGTCCACACATTGGTTACCCTCTTGCAGTGTATGATAGAAAGAGATCTGCCATGATTGATTGACTAGCTTGATGATGCTATTAAGGATGGTTGCATGAGTATTCCATCAACGTTGATTTTAATGGCATCTTCCATTGGAGGCTTCCAAGCTCTTTGCACTGGTGTTTTCTGCAAATTCATGGGTTTTATTGATCTGGCTAGTTGTATACCAAACTGTCCAGACACGATCTTCAAACACCTCCGCATTACGAGCCTTCCAAATAAGCCAAGCAAAGAGTGTTTAATGTTCTCCGGGAGATTTAGCTTCCAGACCCAGTTCCAGTGCTCTGTAGAGGCTAAGTGTCAACGTTAGGCTCTTCCATAAACCATTCGTGGGCAGATTTGGTAGTGTTGGTCCCTGAATGAGAAGGTCCCCAAATGATGATATCATCCGTCATGTCTTCCAAGAATAAATTAGACATTTGGATGATCACAATCAAAGTTTTTGCTATGATTCGAAAATATATCCAAGTCTCTCTACCCATTCAGGTCGTATATATGCAAGCCTATTTGAAAACATTATTAGAAAACAATTTTTTTTAGTACTTTAATTAATGGTGAAAAGAATCACTGTACCAAATATAATAAACTTTCTTCTTTTTAAACGGTCTATAAGTATTTATTTTTGGATAAATAATTATCTTTTAAGCCTTTTCTTCTTAGAAATTGTTTGAATTAAAAGCGTTAGTTTAATCCGAACACAATAAATGATGTTTTTTTCTTTCAAATTTTATATATTTTCTTGAGGAAATAAAAAACACAATCTAATAAGAGAACATTTTAATTCCTTTGAATTTAGATGATATGATTTAATTATTCCTTTAATCAAATAAGAGAGAGAGAGAGAGAGAGAGAGACGATAAATTAGCTTATTTACTAAAAAAAGAAGATGAAAATGTTATGTTTTTTTGGTACATAGCCTACTCATAAACTCAGTAGGGGCTGGTGCTTTCTGCACCTCCAAATTGTTTCATGCATCCTTTCCAAAAAAAAATTTACCTTTTGGATTAACCATTTCAAATATCAAAATTTGTAATGAATCCAGAATAGGGTTTATGTTCACTTAATTCACGGTTGTTGTTTCCTACATTTCCAATTATTGCTTCATGTGCTCTCGTTGTATTTTGAAAAGTCCAATCCAAAATGCAATTTTATATTATAGATTGGATTTTTCAAAATACAATAGGTTGCATGATGCATGAAAACAATAATTCGAAGTGCAAGAAAATTTAGCCTTAATTCACTTGTGCATTTATCAAAAAAAAAATTGAGTTCTAAAAAAATAACAATAACATGTCGAGAAGAAAAAATAGTGTGGTAAATAGACAAGGCAACCTAATGACTTTGATGGAGGTGTGTAAGTGACCCAATTAGTTTAAATTTTATTTATTTTTCAATCCAATCCCATTAAATTTAATTGAGTTGGATTTTTTTTTCCAACTCAATCCAAATTTAATTGGATTGAATTGAGTTCATTATCAAATTAGACCATTAACAAATTATCACTTATTTAAGTCTTGAAAAAATTCCCAAACACAAATATAGTAAGCATTTTTTTTACATATTAGTAAGGATATTTTTATAAACGAATATTCATAAAATATTGCATTATTCATATAATAAACAAAAAAATCATAAATATATACTTACAGTATTATTCATAAAATAATATATTACCTTAACATAAATAAAAAAAAAGATAAATTCCAAAATAATATATTACCTTGAGAATGAATGTGTTTAGTCCAAGATTTATATATTAGTAATTTAATTTTATGTAAATTAAATTTTGGTTGTGTCCAAAACTTCAAATTCGTCACTCAATTTAATAATCCAATCTAACCCACAAAAATATAATTAAATTGGGTTAGATTAATTGAATTGGCAGATAAAATCTAATCAGCTTCCACTATACTTTTGATGTAGACCACTAAATATTAAACACCATAATGTAACGTCAAAGAAAATAAGTCAGAATAAGATGAGAAATAGTTTGTATATTAATATTTTAAGTGTTCATGATTTGATATAGTTAGTTTTGAAAAGATCAAAAATGAAAAATGTCACCGTAAATCATTTACAAAATATTCAGGAAATGGACCCCTTAAATAGAGCCAAATCACTTATAGATTAGAGGTATCCGTTATGCTATCATATTGGTTGTGTAATGCCTCTCTTATACTGATTGATTTTATTTTTTTAGGTACTCTTATACTGATTGATATACATAGGAAAGGTTGATGAATGTTCTCTTTAAAGAATTCAAGATAGAGACAAGTTCTCGTTAAAAAAAGAAAAAGATAGAAACAATTTATTGTACCTTTTTTTGGTGTACAATATCAATTTTGTACTTGTTTACATGTAAGTATTAAATATGAGATTCAGTTGTACTTTTGTTTCTTTTTATTTATTATAATTAACGCATGATTTTGATCTTTTAATTAATATTCTTTAGTCATTTTTTATATATTTTTTAATATTATAAATAATTTATTCTATCGACTTTCATTTACATTAAATTGTAATACATTATTTGATTAGTTCCTAAAATTGACAACAACACAAAAATTGAAAAAAATCTCAAACTTGCTAGTTTCTATCAGTTATATTGATTCAAAATGTGACCTCCATCAAGTAACAACATTGACCGCGTTAACACATTAATAGTGTGTTTAGAGAACATACAGAAATTAATTTTACTCCTACAAAATCATGGTGATATCATGAGAAAAATAAAAATAATTTTTTTTCTTTATTTTTACTATAAAAATAATTGATTATTTCTTATCATGAATGAAGCTAGTTCAAACTTGAAACACATTATAAATACTTTTTTACATATTGTCTATGTTTTAATTCATTTTTTAAAGTTCAATTGATTAAGATATATCACATCTAAATAGAGAAAGAAGAAAAAAAAAATATTTTTAATACTTAAATAATAAAACAACAAAGCAAATCTACAATTGTACTCGTCACTAAAAGAAAATAGATAATTGTGCAATTTTTTTTACCGGAAATACTGATACTACTTTTGTTCCACTTTTACACTTTTGTTCCACAAAAGAACAAATTAAGGGTACTCTTACCAGAAAAAACTAGTACTTGTAACAGAAGTTTCTTAACTTGCTTTGACAAATAAGTGCATGGGCATCCGTTTATACTGTTGCAGCACATGTTTTAATGCACTCTCAACAATTTAGTCTCTATAAAATATTACTATTTTTGTTTTAATCATTTTAAAAAAATTCTTTTAGTCTCGGTAGAAATTTAAATTTTTAGTTTTAATCTCTACAGTATTAACATTAATTAATGATGCAATACCAATGTTGACAATTCATTAACTTATCTCATTATCAAAGAATATGATAAAATAGCCACATCATGTGAAATTTCATTGTTTTTCACTAAAATTTCTCTAACTAGAACTTGACTAACTTGTAACATTATTTAGTGGGATTTCGATTTCTCAGTGAAGATAATTTCCATTTCAAAGTCAACTTGTTAAGGCTACCAAGAGAAACAATGAAATTTAGCTAGAGAAATTTTTACTTCCTTGCTAGGTGACTACATTTTTATCTTAAAATTCTTCAATTGAAGATGTTAATTATTTTGATTTCCTAAAATACTATCTTTAATCCTTTTTTTAAGAAATAAATGATTCTTTTTATCAGAAACAAGTGATAGTGAAACAATTATTTCTTATAAAAGGGACCGAAGATATTAATTATTTAAAGCAAGTTAAGGAAACTATTGGCAAACCAAAGTCATTGTCCTACATACCATTATATATTTAACAAAAGTCACATCTTCTCTATACTCACGCAACATAAAAACTGATAAAAAATCAAAAATCGAGACTGATCAATGAACAACTCAAAAATCATTTTTTTTATTGGATCAGATTTTGGATTTGATTTTAGAAATCAATTCAAATTGAATTTATATATATATATATATATATATATATATATATATATATATATATATATATATATATATATATATATTCATTAATAAATTTATAATATTATTCATTTCTATTTTTATTTCTTATAGATTTATAAAATTATCATATAACTTATATCTATTTATAAAAATATATAAAATTAATATATGTTTACTTATTATTTGAGTTAAACTGTTTAAATATTCTATTATTAGTTATATAATGAAATAAATAAAATATTTGATATTTTAAATTATTTTGTTATATATCTTACTTATTATTTAGTATTTTCTAAAAAAGTTAAAATAAGATTAAAATTGAAAATCAATCCAATTCAATCTATTTTAAATTAGACCAGGCAATATCATATTAAAAGTTTAAACTAAATCAATTGGATGATAAATTAATAAAACCAAAATGATTGAATTAGATAATTTTTTTCTTCAACACCAATCAAATCCAATCTACAAACACCCAAGTAACATCACATAAATTTAGGGATGACAAAATGAATCTAGATCCTACGGGTATCCACAAAAGTATTCACAAGTAAGGAAGATAATTAACCGCATATTGGGATTGGGATGGAACAAGTATTTACCTACACTTTCTTTTACAAGTAGGGTAATATAGCACTCACTCTACTCAACCCAGCACATATATGTCATATATTTTATATATTAATGTAATGAAAATATGTTAAGCTTAAGTAAATAATTTATATTATACATATTTTTTTAATAAAAATATCATATTTTTCTAATTTTATGACTAACAATAACAATCTAACATAGAATAAAGAATCCTAATTCAACAATGTTATGTTAAATTTGCTTCACATTCTATATAAAAATATTGAATTACTATTTACTTTTATGTATAAATGTATGACTTTGTTGACTTCCAATTGTGAATAGATATTTTGTATTGTTTGGTGCTTTAAATCAATAGTGTAGTTTATACCTATTTAATGACTTTTTGTAATGTTGGATGATTATATTTTTAATGTTATTTATTTATGGCTTAAATTTGGAGGAATTATTTTTATGTTTGCTTATTTTTAATACTATTTGTGCTCGTGTATATAAGAAATAAAATACATTTTCTTGGTCCTAATTATAAGAAACATAAGACTTCTTTATTATTAATTTTTTTTACTCATAATTAACTAAGAGGTCTATTAATGATATGCACATCTTTTTTCATAAAAGTGGATACATATTTATCGAACTATCAACAAAATAATGTATATTTATTAGTTAAAAATTATTTTTTGAAAAATAACCATCTCTTAAACTATTTAATATCGTGAGTAGTATTAAAATAAAATTAAAATTTATGACAAATTAACTAATTTTATTACTTATATTGATCATCATAAATTAGATAATTATTTTTTATATATAAAACTAGAGATAGTATTATTTGTGAATATTTTTAATATTGTGTTTGAGTTAGTTAAGAGTAAATTTTAATTTACTTATAATAAATTTTTAATTAATATATTTTTATTGATTTATTAACTTTGTATCACGGATGCATATATAACTAAAATTAAAATTGTTACATGCAATACATCAAATTAAAATACAGAAATAAAAATTAAAATTACTACATGCACGATATCAAATTGAGTACTGAGTATTTTTTAAATAACGGATATAAAAACGGATACCATAGGATATCTTAGATAGAACTATCCATTCTGATCCTTACACATAATCCGTCCGTTACAGAGTGACGAAATGGAAAAGAATTAAAATGTCATATTCGTACACATAATCCGTCGCTTACAGAGTGACGAAATGAAAAAGAATAAAAATGTCATATTCCTAAATAACTCTAAAAAATAGGCACAGTTATCCACCACACTGCAATTATATTCCACTCTCACTCTTCAAACCTTATTTTTCATCTCTTTCCTCTTTATTCTAATTTTTATTTTTTCCTCTGGCACTTTCTAACAAACAAACTCCAACTCGAAGAAATGAAGGACAACCAGTTCCATCACAAGCTTTTTCTCCTGCACTAATCGGTAATTTCCTTATACTTTTTCAGAATAAAAAAATCAAATATTAATACCCAACACTGCATGTTCTTATTTTTCTCAAGATCGACCCTCTTTCTTGCGTTCATGTCTGTTTTTTTTTCATGCTTTCATATTTTCTCTTTTCTATTTGTCTGTTTATTCATTATAATTTTGCAGCGTCTTAGAAACTTTTGATTTTGTGCAGGTTTCAATTTTTTCTTTCTGGGGGAGATCTGGTTGATCCGATCCACTTGGGGTTGCTAACCGCGTAACGGCACCGTTTTGTGTTTAGGTTTTCGGACTCATTTTCTGAAACCTCGTACGAAACATCCTCGGAATCGTTTGATGTTACAAATGGAGACACTCGTTGTTGTGGCGCAGCATAGGAACCAATGTTACACCAGGCCGAAACCCCAAGGTCACGCTGAGTTTGGTTCCTCTTCACATTCAAGAGACTTTAGGGCCATAAATTGCAGAAGTTTCCAAACGGGATATGGTGTTCTACCTACCCCACTCAAACGCCCCAAAACGCCGTTAACTCCTTCAAACCCTAACAAAACCCGTTGCAAAACCACCCCCAGTAGCGCCCCGGTTCCTATCAACCACAAAAAGGAGAAGAAGGGTTTCAATGTTGTTCCTAATGGGGGCATTTTGCTCTCTGAACTTTGGGCCGGGCCCACATACTCGAGTTCTCCACCGCCAAGTTCGTTGCCTATTCCGAAATTTTCAGTGAGACCTAAGAGGAGTGTGTCACTTGATCTCCCTGGTTCTTGCCGTGAAGTTGAAATGCCGTTACGTGCTAACTCTGCGCCGTCCTCCCCTCGCGGGGAGCATTCTCCTTGTGCTAGAGATGGTCTCTTTGATTCGGCGACGAACACGCTGCGTCGCATCCTTAATCTTAATTTGGATGATGAATGAGACTGGAGGAGCAAGAGGCTCCTGTAAATAAAAAGAAAGTGCTTTTGGTTTATGAAGTTGGGTTAGTGTTAGATTAGGTGTGCATAGAGTGACCAAATAAAAGTATGTAGTTTTAGTTTTGTGTAGCTTTCAGTATGGTGGTGGTGCCCTTGACAATGGTGGTTGATGATGGGGTGGCTGTAGTGGGTCCATGGTTGGAGATCATGGAAATGTGAGGCTCTTTTGGGAGCAGGGTTTGTTTTGTCACATGGATGAATGGTTGCGAAGCTGAATGGTGTGGTAACGGGTTGGAGTGGCATGGAATAGACTTGGATATGATAGTGAAGAAAGTTGTTAATATATATATATATATATATATATATATATATATATATATATATATATATATATATATATATATATATATATATATTCAAGATGAATACAGAGTTCATGATCGGTAGTAGTTCATAGTATCTTCTCCTCACAGAAGAATTTAGTCTAGTAACTTAGCACATACTGTAGATTGTAGAATCTTTGCACTTACAATAGCCTATAGAGCTCAAGTCTTTGGTCCTTTTCCTCCCTTCAAATTTTCTTTGCTTGTAAGTTATTACCATAATCTATTATCCTTCTATTCTGGTCTTGTAGATGGTCCACTGTTTACTAGTTTGTAGTTACTACTTTGGTTAATGATCCTCCTTCTCTCTTAAGCTATCTCTTGTCTCTCTCTGTAAAGTTTTCGTTTCTGAGTTGCCTTCTGAAAGGGCATAGTTTGTCCCTTCACCATCTTTTCGGGTTTTTTACAAAGAAAAGTTGGAAGGGGTTTGGTTATAATCTTTTGCTTCTAAGTTCTGACTGCTTTAGTTTTTTAGGGTTAATCTGTGTCACACAACCTGTTATCAAGCCCCCAATGTTTTCCATTTTAGCCTTTGGTTAATGCTTCTTTCCATAGTCTTCACCTGGCTTGTCCTTGAAGGAGAGTGTTGACCATACTATGCCAGAATTGATGTAAGATATTGCTTTATGCTCTCATGCTTCTGCTTTGTTGTTTTCATGCCATAAACTGCAGTTACTGAAAATTGCTTCATTATGAATCAGGGAGGCGAAACTGTACCGAGGCTGTTTTGTTCAAAAGATATGGTCATGATCTTCTTGGATGCTAGTTAGAGTGCAATTCCGTTTTACTTCATGAAGTCTCTCTTAGTGGTTCCTGACTTGTGTTTCTTTCTTTTTGAGTTTCTGTAACTGGTGGAACTTGTATGGTCTGCTGAAATAAATCATCGATATGTTTTATCTGAAGTATGAGTTGGTGGAACTTCTGTTACTGTTCACTAATTTATATTTCGTTTTTTTTTTCAAATCTATGACAGCAGCATTTTGAAGTAGTTTTATATTTTCTTATGAAACTCATACTATTAGTCTTGTACTTCTCAATCCCAGTGTGCGACAACTTACATTGAGAAATACAATGACATACTTGACATAATTTGCAACCTGCTTCTTACTATTACTTAGATAAATTTTGTATGCGTCCTATTAAATAGCATTAGCCTTAGTTTTTATTTAGACATATTTTACGTAAAATTAATGTTGTGAAAAAAAATTGAGTTAGAAATAGTTTATAGCCAAGTTGTTCGTGGGCCGTGTTGTCATGTCTCCAGGGATTCGGGAATAGAGAGGCAATCGTCGTCTTTCTCTCTTGGAGAATGTCTTGAAGAATATGAACATCTATATATTATAAACCCGAATTCTCATTTTTAACAACACTGTTTTTAAGAATTTTTCTTGATATAAATATCTATAGAATTGGTTTTTTAATGAGTACTTTTTAGAGTTTTTTCATTGTCATTGAGTCACATGTTTCTTTATGATCTTATATATTGCACATTTTGTTTAAATTTTTTATTCTTTCTAAATATGTTTTTAATTTTAACTTGATTTGATTTAACAACTATCCAAAAAAAATGCTCAACTATTTCAAATCATTCTTCTTTTATTTTTATTTATATGTTTGATTTTTTTAATTTTTTATCTCTTTTACTTTATCTTTTTTTATCTTTATTTGTAAATTGAATTTCAATATTATTTAAATAAAAGGTCAATAATTAAAAATAATTTTGTATCACAATATAAATCATTTATCATAAATTCAAAATATGATTTGCATGTTCAAAAATATTTATTACTTACAAATTTTAATTATAATATAATTATACAAAAATATCTATTCATTATAAATTTTAATAACAAAAAAATAAAAATTTACTCTTGTACATTGCACAAACTAAAATATTTATTTTAACTAAATCATCAACTGTTTCGTATATTGAGCGAGTTTTTCTTGTAATAAATAATTGTAAAAATATATCCTAAAAAAATTCATTAGTAATAATAAAAAAAAATCAATCAGCAAAAAAAAATTAAATATATAAAGTTTGAAATTTATACCTTTAAGAATTAAATTTTTTTAATTCAAGACACTATAAAGGTAAGTTTAGCTGTGAAAGGTTAAATATGATGTCTTAAGTACAAATTTTATTGTCATTATTGTAAAATAAATTCAATTAAAAGGTAGTATAATTTTAATAAAAAATTAATTATTTATTAAATTTAATATTGATTAAAGAAATTTGCATAATTAAAATAAAAGCTTATAAGATGGATTACCCTCTTCAAAAATGCATAAAACATGGGATTGCATAAAAATGAAAATAAGAATTTTTCCCTTAAACGAATATTTACTTTTTTATCATAAGGATGGATTATTACATATCATGAGACCTTCCCAAACATTTGCATACAATAATATTAGTTGTTGGTTGCTTATGTGAGTCATACAATGGAAATTTATACGGAGGTATAATTCTTTTTTCTTTTTCTATTCATATTATTTCTTCAATCTCTCACATCCTTTCGTATAACATTACTTATTATATTTTTGTTTTCTTGTTAGTCAAGTTGGTCTAGAATGTGACCTCCATTATTAGATAGGAACGTTTGACTGACTGTGTTGTTTTGGCATGTTAAGCATCACGCAAGTGCTCATATTTCCTTTTGCATATAATATTTAGTATTTATTAAATATTTTTTTATTAAAATGATGTTATTTATAAGAACACAATCTCTGGCAAGTCAAGTAGAATTTTCTAAGAATCCACAAACATGACCTTCTTATTTAAAATTCCTTTTTAATTTTTTTTGTTTTGACCTTCTAACTTGCTAAATTAGTATTTTAGGATGAGCAATAGACATGCATGATAAATATTTATTATTATATGATTAAAATTTTTAACAAATAAATATTTTTGAATATATAATTTATATTTTAATTCTAATTTATAAAAAAATATCTTTTAATATATAAATTAGATTTTAGATTTACAGTTACCAATTTAAATTGTGACTAAAGATTATTTTACCATTGACAAATTATTCAAAACATATTGAAATTCAATTTAGTGATATAGATAAAAAAGGATAAATTGAAAGTTTTAATAATTTTTTAAATGTTATTTATTTCAGATATAAAAAATAGACATTTATTTATTTATTATTGGATTATTTCAATAATGCTTTGAATGTTATTAAGTTGTTCAATATAATACAGGCTATTTTTATTAAATATTTTTTTTCACAACAAAAAGGATTTATATTATTAAGAGTTACAAGTTTGCCTTACACATAGATCCGACAACAATAAACCAACATGGTCTATCCTTCTACACCCTTCATATAATACAATATATATATATATATATATATATATATATAATGTCCCCCTACACTTTCAGATTTTGACAGATCATCCCCTGCAAACATTACACGTCCAGCTACAAACCCAATGAATTTCCCATACAGCTTGAAGGATTCAAGCACCACACGTACATAGAGTACTCAAAAGCTTTCATATATGACCTGCACCAAGTCCAGGCTCTGTACCGTGATGCATCAAAAGTTGCCTCAGAATAGCACAGCCCTTGGTTAAATCTAATATCGTTCCGCTGCTTCCATATTGCTCAAACGATCGAGGCCTATACACTCCATCATATCATCTTAGCCTCCCTTCCTCAAATGTCCAAAAATGGCCAATGCAATCAGATGGTAATTAAGGCTGTAATGTCTCCCCACCATTGATAACATTGAGACCACAGTGAATCAGAAAACTTGCAATGGAAGAAAAAGGTGCTCGGCTGTCTCCAAGCAAGAGTTGCAAAAAACACAATTTGAGTCCGAGCCACCAGGAATGATATTCCTTTTTAGCAAATTGTCCGTTGTTTGGACCCTGTATTGTGCCACTCGCCAAGCAAAACCTTTGAATTTAGATGGAATAGGGAGTTTCCATACTAAAGTGTAGAACTTTGTCTGCTGTGTGCTTCCTTCAACGTGTAAGCCACAATAAACCTCCCTAACAACATAGGTTTTATTAACATTACACTTTCAAGTCCAACCATCCTTAGCATGTTGTTCCGGCACCTTATCTTAAATGATATTCCAACCCATTGAAACCATGCCCTCCTCCATGACAAATTGCAAATCCAAACCCCCTCACACCAATAACCCATATCCGAAATCTTGTGGCTTTTTTGTTCCAAATTCAAAAACAAACGGTTAAGCGTAGACCTAAGACACTCCACACTAAGCCATCTCGCACTCCAAAAACTCGCCTCACCCCCCTCACCCACCACTCTACTAAGATTATTTGAAAACCACCGTAACCCATTCTCACAAACTCACAATACCCCGTAAGGTCACACCACCATTGAGAACCCTTTTTCCCATAACACCCTCCCACAAGGCTATCCTCACACTTGATGTTATATTTTTTTAGAAACACATCTCTCCACAAGCTGTCATTTTCACTCAAAAATCTCCACATCCATTTCCCTAAGAGAGATTTATTGAAAATTTCTAATTTTTTTATACCTAAACCTCCTTTTTCTGTTGGTGAACACACAACATTCCAATGCACCCAAGATACTTTATTTTCATCACCTCTTGCACCCCACAAAAAATTTCTTTATATCCTATGGAGGATACTAAGGACCTTTTTGGGTACCCTAAAGCAAGACAAAAAATAAAGAGATAATAAAGAGAGAACAGATTTTACCAAGCATATCATTTCTTCAAAAGGCAAGTGTCTCTTCTTCCACGATGTCAGCCTCCTCCTCATCTTGTCAATCACTGATTGCCAAGTATACACCTTTTTTGCATCTGCTCCAACCAGTAGTCCCAAATAGACAAATGGAATACTCCTAGCAATAATGCAATTCAAAACCATAACATGTCTTTCCACTTCCCATTGTTTCACATGAATGCCCACCAAACTACTCTTGAAAAGTTCACCTTAAGCCTGAATGCTAATTCAAAGTATCTAGGTGTAGCTTTCAAAATGAGTGTATCCCTCATGTCGTCCTCCACATATTGCAAGAGAGACACCCTCAACTTTCCTTTCCTAATCCCAACATCAGAAAGTACATTTTTTCCTTTCGCCTATCTAACCAACCCACTCAATCCCCCTACAACCACCAAAAAGAGGAAAGGAGCCAACATATCGCCTTGTCTAAGTCCTCTTTGAACAATGAATTCCTTCATGGGGCTCCCATTCACAAGAACAAACACATATGTGAATTGAAGACAACACCAATGCATCCTATCCACTTTGTACAAAATCTTATTCTATACAATATGTAAGCCAAGAAGTCTCATCTCACGAAATCATATGCCTTTTCGAAGTCAACCTTGAAAATAAGACATCTCTTATTCTTTGCCTTTGCCTCATGAACAACTTTATTTGCAACCAAAACCCCATATTCAAAACATTCCTTCCCCCCAAGAACTTCAATTGTCTACCATCAAGGATGCCTCCCATCACCCTTTGGAGTCTTTTTGCCAACACCTTTGCAATGATATTTTACAAGCAACCTATAAGGAAAATAGGTCTAAATTCCCCTAAGTCTTGTGGATTATCCTTCTTGAGAGTAAGCATGAGAAACGAAGCATCGGTTCCTCTTGGCAATCTTCCATGGCCATGGAACTCACTGATGGCCGTTATAACATTCACTTTAATCACATCCCAACATATTTTGATGAAGTTAAAGTTGAAGTCATTCGGTCCAGGCTTTTATCTCCCTCACAATCCCAAATCACATTCTTTGTCTCCTCCTTCGAAAAGATTTGAGTAAGCATGTTGTTGTCTTCATCATTAATGGACTTGAATTGCACCTCATCCAACAATACTTGCATGCTTCCTTGTTCTTTGAACCTCTTTTGGTAATACTCTCTTACTTCTTTTTTCACTCTTATTTGATCTTTACACCACTCCCCTTCCACCACCAAGCTTTTCATACTATTTCACCTTCTTCTCCAATTAATCATGTTGTGGAAGAACTTGGTATTTCCATAAGCCTCCTTGAGCCATTTAACTCTAGACATTTGACACAAAATTGATTCTTGCATTTTTTTATACCCTCCAAAACTCTTTTATCAATTCTTCTCTCTCACATGCCATCTCCAAAGAAAGACCATCATTTCCTCCTTCAAATCCAACATGTTGATATTGCTTATCAAACCATCCAATTTTGCTTTAGGATCACCAAACCTCTCCGAGCTCCACCTCTTAAAAACAAATGCACCCCACCACCCTTGAATGTTGAAAGACCCGTACTTAGCCCTAACAAGCGTTATGCAACAACAATTATACTAAGACTTAAGCCTATATGCAATGTGGTACCAGGTCAGTGAAAAACAACACTGAGGCGCTTAGGAGTACATGACAAAGCACACCACACAATGGGTATACTCGGTCACTCTCACTAAGTAACATCATAAGGTGACCAGTCAGGGTTACTCTATTTTGCGAGAATGCCCCAACCACATGGGATCAACATGGGCTTAAAGGAGCACTCAAACCGAATATCTTTACCCCCAAGGCCTAGATTCCGAAGAATCCGTTTGGGCCTCACCTTCCTGATTCAGGTCTAACCCCTAAAATATTTTCTTTTTTGCACGCAGACACTGTTTATGAGTTATATAATACCCACGACCTCACACTTATATTTCTAACATATTTAACACATTGCGCTATAGTTTAACCCTTCAGGATCCTAACTAGGAATCCTACAATTTCCTTTAACACTGCGCATAAAAGTTCTTTCAAGGTAAACACTGGTCGGGTTACTATATAATTCATAACTCACATGACAAGTAATATCACTACAAATATCAATCACACACTTATTCACAACCATATTTCATGTCCAGAGTTTAACATTTCACACTTTAACTAATTACAAAATATACTCAACAATTAAATAACAATATATCATAACAATAATAACATACAATATTTAACTTCAAGGCTTATAAACAAATAACTATAAAATACACATAATATATATATATATATATATATATATATATATATATATATATATATATATATATATATATATATAACATATAAAAAGTATTAAATATATATTAATATAAAATAATCACAATAATATCAAATATATCATTAAGTAAATACAAATTATATATAACAATAAAATATATACTCTTATTGATTTCTATGAACAAGATGTATACCTATATTCTAAATATATTTCAACTAAGTTATCAACATCAAGAAAATGCCTAATTACAATGTGAATACAACTTTAGTTAATTTCTTTAAATGATTTTAGCCAGTTCAATTATCCAACAATCCCTACACATATGAATTTCATGACAATCCCTACACATATGAATTTCATGACGAGAAATAACTCACATGAAATAAAATATAAAGTTTGTAAAAAAAACAGTATCAATATATATGTACACGTATACACTGTGGTGTGAAAAAAAAAAAAGAACAAGATTGAAAGGCCAACATATCTGGTATAAACAAAATCACCACCACACAATTTTTATGCTAATTATAAAAAATTCTAATTTCTAAGGTACGCACCTAACACAGGAACACATCAATTCTACAACAAACTCGCAACAGAACATCAATTGATTCATCAAACACACTCAATCCGCGATTAAACATGAAAACATAATTAAATTCATAAACACCCCAAAATAACCCAAAAATTGATCCTCTAGGGATCCCTACACATATTCATTCTAATCCCCAAGCGTGAGTAACTCATCCCTTACCTCGATGTAGTCGCTTAAATATTCTCTGTTAGCAATGGTGGCGTCTCTGGTGCTCTCTAGAGCTCCTCCTCTGGTTGCTCTGTTAGGGTTCTTGTGCGTCAGAAAAGAAGAAAGGAACAAAATGTGTTTTCCAAAAAGCTGCTCTAGGTTAACATTTGGCTTATATAGTGGGAATTTATGACCTAATAATTTTTATTTTATTTTTACTTATTTATTAATTTATTATTTTCTTATTTACTTATTAAAGTTACGGCTGTTACACATGTTGTGGAAGAACTTGGTATTTCCATAAGCCTCCTTGAGCCATTTAACTCTAGACATTTGACACAAAATTGATTCTTGCATTTTTTTTATACCCTCCAAAACTCTTTTATCAATTCTTCTCTCTCACATGCCATCTCCAAAGAAAGACCATCATTTCCTCCTTCAAATCCAACATGTTGATATTGCTTATCAAACCATCCAATTTTGCTTTAGGATCACCAAACCTCTCCGAGCTCCACCTCTTAAAAACAAATGTACCCCACCACCCTTGATTGTTGAAAGACCCGTACTTAGCCCTAACAAAGTCCATAAACTTTGGATCATTGACCCAATATTGAAAGACTTTGAAAGGCCTAGGTCCCCAATCAAAGTTAGGGAACTACTTGGGGCATCCAATATTTTTGTTGGTACACCCAACAGTTTTTCCCAAATATCGAAAATGCCCTTAGGTATTTTCAGTTATAAATAGTAGATTAGCTTTTTCATTTTTGCAACACCTTTTTTTTCGTAAAACCGCACTCCCTTAGTGTAACTTGCTTCAGTTAGCGTCCTATTGTGAGTGTTTGTTGTCGTCGGTGATGTACGTGCGTTTTTACGAATATACGGTGAAGTTCGATAGTTTTTCGTCGTCGGAAAAGAAGATGTGCGTATTAAAAAATTCAAAACATACGGATTGACAATCTGTATGGTTCATACAGATTGTTAATCCATATGTTTTGAATTTTTAAAAAAAATTATAATTTTTTTAGAATTTTTTTATACATTTAATTTATTTACAAAATTTGATCATTAAACCAATTTGATATTTAATTGAATATTGTAGCTAGATGTTTATTACAGTAATTCATAGTTTAAAAATTTTGATATTTAATTGAATGATGTATTTGAATGTTTATTACACTGATTGAAAATTAAACAAATATGATATTTAATTGAATGATGCATTTAGATGTTTATTATAGCAATTGATAATTAAATAAATTTGATATTTTTTTACATATGTAAATTTTTATTAAACTTATGATTTTTATTTATAATTTATAAATGTAAAAAAATTAATTATTAGATAAAAATTAATTATCACAAAATTTATTATGTAAATTTACATGTGCATTAAATATACATTAGAAATTTTAGTATTATATATAACGACATTAATTATTTTATAATATAACTGATCTATTAGTGCAGTTGGTTAGAATGTTGTGCTAATAATACAAAAGTCACAGGTTCAAACAGATTACTACTAATTCGTAAACCTGATACAGATTAGCAATCCGTATGAAACTTACAGATTAGCGATCCATATTGGACTTACAAAAAGACAACCAAAATTTCACATATTATGTTGGATGTATTAGCAAAAATGCTAGGTGCTCCTAGCAGATCTCTCAAAGTTATTGTATTTGAACGCAATAGGACAATGACTCCAAATGGATCTATCAAGGATGTCTTGGAAAACATTAGATGACGTGTGTATCTAATTTAGTGACACCATTATCTTATAATCCGACTCATAGCATTGCCACCCGTCCTCACCCAAAAAAATTTCCTCTCTATCAATGGAGTATCAATAAGTTCCATTGATTCAACAAACTAGTAAACTCCTCTATTTCCCTTGCCCCTTGATGACTCTCCCAACTCTTTCCTCCATCGTCCTTATAGAATTGAAGTCACCAAGTACACACCACATGCCCTCACCAACACCTCCTTTTAATTGTAGAAGCTTCTACCAAAGTAGTCTCTTGTCACTTATTGTGCATGGTGAATAAATATCAATGATATTAATGATCTTTTGGACCCCTTTCCAATTGCCTTGCAGAAAAAGGAAACCAACATCTGCCCTAAAATCTCGTACATCAAATTGCCCTCTCCCCACAAGCACAAAATCCCACCTGCATCATTTGCAGCTGGGACGTGTCTCCACTCCACCTTGACATCACCACACAACGCCACACATATGCCACCACTCATTACCCCCATCTGTGTCATGCACACACACTATGTCTACTTCCTCCTTTGAGATAATTCTCCTTATTTCTTTCCATTTCACCCTGCTTCCCATCCCTTTCACATTAAATGATAAGAGCTTCATGGACAACTTGTGGTGCCCCTCTTCTTGTTTCCCTTCACATGTACTCCAGCCTCCTTGTTGTCTCTTTCCTCAAGGTAGATCAAGTTACTCACAAAGTCTTCCTTTTTTCCTTTAAACACAACCCCTATATCATTGGCAATTTCACAAATTTTCCTTACCCCCTTCAAGTCATTTTTATCCACCTTATATCCTTCCTCGGCCTCCCTGTATTTAGGCAACCATTACTAGGCATAGATACTGCCTTTGTCCTACATGTTCCCTTGTCTTTCCCACTGGGCCCACTCTTCTTGATGCCCCCTTTCTTTGCATTCTTCCTTCTGCTGGCCAAAGTCTGCCAATAATTATCATCGTCCACCCGTCCATTTTCATCGATCTCCTCAGCTCTTGTGCGTTCATGAATCTCCCGCTTCCTTGACATTTTGATCTTTTTCTTATAACCCCTATAACGATAGCATGGCTTTTAATTTGTGGCCTTGTTTGAATACTTCCTCCTCCCACAACTTGACTGGCTTTACTGGTTGTGGCCACTTGGAGCCCCTAACTTGACGCTATTGTTTTGGCTTCATTATCCGCACTGCTTCCTTTCTATTCACGTTGTACTAGCTTTCAATTCGCGCCTCAATGCTTGTTTCATCTCCGAACTCCCTTTCCTTCGTGACAATAACACTTAGGATCTCTGCTAATGACTTCAGGGATACGCTCCTTCTCCCAACCACCATCCTCATGCATCCTCGGCCATTCACTTTCAATGGTGTCAGGTATTTCTTCCACTATTCTGATCCCAAATAGTGTCCCCTCAATACTGAACTTCTGAAAGGACATAACCTGTGTCAAGGTTGATGTTCTGATAAGTATCCTGGCAAAGTCTATTCTATCCATACTTGGCGTGTCAAGGTTGATGTTCTGATATTAAATAGCTTTTAATAATGTAAAACCTACGTGTCCACATTATCACTAGCTTGAACACTTCTATTTAGGTAAATGCAGCATTCCTTACTTCTCACATTTCAGAAAACCTGTGCCGTAGGTTATGCGGTTCCAAAGACAAAACATCAATATTCAAATTTATAATTACAGCCACCCTATTAAAATTCATGAGTCATCACATGAATTATCTAGCTAGCTAGAACACATATATACCTCCAAAGAGAAATTTATCATTTGCTTTAGAATCGCATTTGATCAACACTTCATAATCAGTCCATAAAATAAAAATATTCAACATTTATGCTCCCTCGCCCAATAAAATATGTCACACTCAATATAAACACTTCACCAAAAAATACAACCCCCCCTCATAATCTCATCCATATATAAATTTCAACCATTTCATGACGCTACTGCTCAACCGTTCGTAAAATAGGAGTTATTGCACCCTAAATCTAGTATTGATAGTGGCGTTACACAGCTGCAAGTTCCTTATTAAAAGAATATGCATGCAAGACAACTATAACAAAACACTTGTAGGATAAATTCGTAAAATCTCGCAAGTAAATTTCCTTGCAGTTTTATACCATGTCCTGTACTTTTAGTCAATTTACATGTTTCTTTGTTACAATTATTTTCTGCAGATTTCTCCTGTAGATTATGATATATATTCGGAAAATATTCAGAAAAAAAAAAAATAACTTGAGAAAGTCTACAAATCCCCAATTGGTGATAAAGTTTTAGGAGATCATTGATAAAAAGGAACTACGTACGTATAGAAAAGTCGGGTAGTTATGAGTTAAATTGTTAGGTCATATTGTTTCTTTTTTTTTTTTTTATGGAAGGTCACATCGGTTTTAAACGAAACAAACTTGAAGTAATCAAATTGGTTATTGAGTTTAAATTTTTACAACCAATCCGACCTTATTAAATAAAATATATTTAATTATATTTATTTTTTATTTTCTAGATTTATCTTTTGAAAGAATTAATATTTTTAAATTTTTTCTAGTATTTTAATTTGTGCGCTACACAAGATAAATGCTCATTTTATATAATTAAAAAATATGATCAATAAATACTTTTAAATATATAAATTATAAATAAAATTTATAATAAATATTTATAACATATAAATTATGTTTTATATTTATAATAAACAATTTATATTATGAGATAATATGCTATTTTTAAGTATTGATAGTTTTTTAAATGTTAATATTTAATTTAAAAATAAACATAAAAATAATAGATCAAAAGATTAAGAAAACTTTTTAAAATAATAACTTATTAAAATACTCTCTTTAAATAATAGTTTTTGAAAACACTCTTACTCAAAATAATTATTCTAATTTATATAGAAAGAAGATACATTTTTAAATTTTTCCCAACCTTTTCATCATACATTTTTAAAAATACTTGATCTGGTAAACTGATATTATCGATCAACTCAATTATTATTGGATTTGGTTAAGTTGACTCACAAAAATTTTGAAAATTCATTTTCACTCATCGTTTTTATTCAGTTCAAATTAAAAATTCTGCCAAAGTTGATTTAGCCTTGCCCTTGTTCACCTTTAATATAAAAAAAGTAGGAAATATGTAAAGAAGTTTTGAACCACCGATGATCCTATTAGGCTAATTGTTATATGTGATGATGTAAAATGAAAAAACATATAATAAATTAATAATTCATTCATAAAAAATAAGTAGATGAGTATTCCAAAACCCAAGTAACTCATCCTATAAAAATCCAAAATTGTATACTTGTAAAAGGATAATTGTCTATTGCCAATCTATTAATTTGATTAAAAAAATATTTTAAATAAAAAAAGTTAATGAAGAAACTGACCATAAACACATTAAAAGTAAAAACAACCACTCCAAACAAACAGGGTGATCATGAATCATGATTATAACGAGTAACTTACAAACTTGACCCACTCCATACATCACACCCCTATACCTATAGCCTCTACCGAAACCCCTATGACCCACAAACCCCAAACTTTAGACACCATTCCACAAAGCTACCTCCAATCATAGTTTGACTTCTATAGCTGCAATGTAACTTACAAAACCTTCCATGATCCGGTACAACTATGACATCCCTTTTGCCGCCGTCTAAATTGTCAATTTCATGAACATAAAAGTTAAGTGGATTGGGATTAAAAAAAATGAAAATAAGTTTTCACCTTAAATAAATGAAAATTTCTTTCATTATCATTTCACGCCCCCAAAATCTTTGTTTACGTTTCTTCTAATAATGTTACGCATATTCAGCTGTAATATCTACGATATAAATATATAGTAGAAAACATTCGGGCAAAATTAGAACTTCAACAATATACCAGCAATAAAATCATTAATACTTAATAAAAAAATCACCTACCATCTCATTCTAAAAAAATTAAAAAACGTTGGGCCATTGTTTTTTCTTTCGTCAAACTTTGCGCGTCAAAATCTTCGTACAAGTTTTTTTATTATTTAAATAATGTTATACGTAGTAATACATGCATATATTTTATTTCGAATTCACACTTTATCGCTTCATTTATAATTTTTGTGTTTGTGTGTGTGTGTGTATATATATATATATATATATATAAAGTGATATATATGAGAGTTTTGTTGTATAGCAATAATTTTGGCTAGCTTGTGTTTGATGAAAAATGCGTAGCTATATAGCGTTTGAGATCATCTTCTTCGATCTAATAGTCATAGATATATTCGAAAGGTGTCACAACGATAGATTTATATTTCTCATCTGTCAGTACACTGAAAGATGCCAAAGGAGTCGCCATCTTTAGGTTCCTTTTGTTTGTTCTTTATTATTATCATCCACTGAGCATCTAATGCACGCGCACTTTTTAGTTCTTTTTGGGTCCCAATTCTGTTGTGTTAATCTCTTCAGTTTTCACACACACGGCCCAGTTGCAGCACCCTGCATTTCTACATGTCAATTTCTTCTATTAATGCTTCACCAGCCACTGCACTTGTCAATTTAAGGTTGCTGTTTGTTGGTCTTTTAGATATACATGCTACACTATTGCTCGATCGATTGGTTTCTCCAGAAAACCTCACCAACTCGTGTTTGCCATTTGCTTTCTCATTGTAGGACACGTGTTGCAGTTCTTGGTCGGGAAGCATTATATTCCATTAATCATCTGAAGAAATTCTGGTTTATCTCTCAACCTGGGATGAAGAACATGTTTATACTAGATTCTATTCAAATAATGAATGCAAATGTTTTTTTTGGTCACATAAAGTTTTAGATGAATGGAATTCCGAAAGTTCAATAAGGTCATATCACGTCTTTAGGTTTAAAGAGTTCTTATATATTACTGTCAAAATTATTATATCATTTACAAGATTCAAACTCATGTTTCATGAAATATGGGTCCAAGATTTTTTAAAAAAAAGTCCACAACCGCAATTTTTACCTTGAGATAAGACTCTTTGGAGTCATTGCAACTACTTCGTAGTAACAATTGTAATCATATTTATCTACAATTTCCCAAAACATTAAGAATTGTCACAAAAATCGCAACAACAATGACAATTAAAATACAATAAACAGTGAAGTGTGTTTGGTTTCACTTTAACACTCCAAATGTGCACCAAGCGTTGAAGAAAGAAGCTATATATAGAGTTGTTTTCTAGACGTTAGAAATGGATATGCATCATATTTAAATGTGATGCTAAATCAAACACCTACTTAATAAATTAAGACTATGATAATTCTCAATCAAATTAAAAATAGATGCATATATATGTACTTAAAAAATAATTTCACTATAAAGGAGATATTTCTTTTCTATTCCATAATGGTGGAAATAATACGATCGGAAGTCATTTATCTTCAAAATGGGTAATATGGGATCTCTTAGCCACTTATCCCACCTGCCCCCATACTATAGTTACTAGAATTGTGTAAAGCCAATGATTTAATTGTTCATTGAAACCCAAGATGGGCAAGAGAAGAGTGGAAGGAGCTGGCTAGCGTATTAAAACTTATCAGAGTATAGGACATTAGGACACCTTCACCTCATCTCTTTTGGCCCTTTTCTTTTTGTTACATAAATCTTTTGGCCTTTTCAACTCCATTTACTTCTGCTCGTTCCTTTAATGATGACTCCAGTTATTTCATACCTTTTTGTTGTCTGACTATACATATGCCTGATCGGAACACATAATAATTTGTTGGCATTACTATTGTGGATTAGGACTAAAGGAGTAAGGATGTGGAATAAGAATTTTGGTCATTTAATTAATTGATCAGAAACGGCTTTTAAACCCCCCCTAAGTTTGAAAAATTGGTATTCTGTATGTTTATACGTATCAAAGTTTCCAAGCTCAACCTAATAATTAAATAATTGGATAATGAAGTAATGGGTAAGGAATAGGACCTAAACAAATGTATTTTTTTGTGTCATTGTCAGTTTTGTAGAGAGAGAGGGAGGGAGGGAATCTTTGTGAGAAATAATTAAGGGGTCCCCTTCTAAGACAATAGGCACAGCACCATCATTATCATAAACTCAAAGAGAAAAAGAAAAAGAAGAAAGGCACTGTTTTCAATCACACATCATCGATCGTCTGCTTCACCCGAAAACAATGGTAGTGAAAACCAGAAGAAGCAATCAAATTAGTCACCACTGACACTTAGAACCAACTCTACAACATCCTCTCTTATCTCTATTTGCAAGGGAGAGGATGCAAAAAAAGAAATAAAGCAAAAGTCTTCTTCAAAAAGGGATGAAAAAAGAAAGAGAAAAAAGGAACTTGTACTGATTACAATGAAATACTAACTAGTAAACTCGTTACTACTACTGCTACCTAGTCATATAATAAAATCATTATGAATTGGAAAATTTGGATTTGACTTTGAGCATTTTCTGGTTATTATCCTCTACTCAAAATGCAGGACTTTGCGGCCACGGTGCATGCAAAGCACGCAAGTGATGATCTAGTCAAGAATAACCATTGCTTTCAAACTCAAGATTTTCTATTCCATCTAACATCATTTCTCTGTGGCGGCATTCCCTGCTACAGAAAGCTTTTTCTCCTCTGCGAAAACAACAACTCAATTCACTACCTTAAATAAGACCAATAAATAAATACATAGGAAGATCATAAAGTATTGTTCTTGTTGGGATATTTATTTATGAATAGAACATGGAAGGGTACATAAAAGGCTTTTAAGTTTTGTTGTCTTGTGGTTGAGAGAGTCACACAAGAAGGCAAATAAGATTAAAATTATTAATAATGCAAATTGCAAAGGGTTGGGATTAGAAAAGTTTGTGTACCTATAAATAAAGATGTCCTTTGTCTGGTCAAGATGTTTCTTGCAAGTGTAGCAGAAGCTGAGGAAATTCCCGGAGGTAGCAGCAGAGTGAGAGTTTTGTTTTGGGGGGAGAGAATAATATGTCTCCACCATAATGCAATTGTTGAATATGTGTGTGGCTTTTGGGATAGGTCCATGGGATATCACGCATGTATATTCCTCAGAAAGCTCCATCGCACTCCAAGACAGAACGCCACCACTTCTTGGAGAATCACAACAATCCTTTGAACAAATTCCTGACCCTGATGAGTTCTTTGAACCATTGGTTTTGGCGATTCCAAAATCATCCACACATGTTTGAAATTGAGACTCAAATGGTATTCTCACTCTAAGCAGAACATTTCCTTTCTTGGGTTCAGAATTGTGACAAATTGGGTTATCATCATCTTTGAGAGCACCAACAAGAGCAAGGCCAATACCCTTTGAATCAGGCTTGTCCCAGGAGGTTCTGTTTGGTGAGGAGGTTTTGTTTGGAAGGGTTGAAAATGGGTTTCCAAAGGCAAAAGGGGATAATGCTCTGGCATCAAGAATTGAAGTTGGGCTCCTTAAGGCCTCAGTTCCTGAAGAGAGACACTTGTTGGTGAAATCTCTGAATTTTGGTGACCCAAATAGAGAAGGAATAGTTTTAGCATAGTTTTGATTTGGAGAATTCTGGGTGCCGTGATCAGCCATCAAACCTGGCTTTGTCACTGCCCTTGATCTGTTCCTCAGCAGCATAAGTGAAATCAAAATGATCCCACAAGGAAAATTAACACCTAAACCAAGATCAACTCAAAATTAGAATAAAGGACTACTAATTAATATGGATGGTGAAAATGAAATATTTATGATGAAAAAAACTCACCCAAAATGGCTAATAGAGAGTGATGGCACTAACAAATAACAAAACCACTCTGACGGATGCAGGCTGCTATTTCCAAAAACACCAGCAAATTAAAGTGCAAAGGTCCTTTTTTTCCTGGTTATAACACTGAATAAGCCTAGCTAGGTAGCGTACTGGGAATGTTTCTTCTGTACTTGTAACTGTTTGTTACACACACGCTCACAAAACAACACACAAAAAACTGAAACTGAAAACTGTGGGGTTGAACAGAATAGCCTTCTCAATTGTCTTTTTTTGTCAGTTTTGATATTGAATGAGGAAAAGTAGTGAGATGCATGTGATTAGTAGCAGCTCTGCCATTGGATCTGTGTGGCGTTCAGAAAAGTAAGAGATCACGAAAAAAAAATAACAGTTTTGGATTTTGATGCTGTCTCCGAGAAAACGCATCATCCCAAAAATGAACTCTTAAGGCTTTGTTTGGTTTTGGTTACCAAGCACATGCAATTCCTGCCTCCTTCTCTCCATCACTTATTCCTTATAAGTCTTTTTTCTGATTTTTTTTTTTTCTGTTTTAATGGTGCAAAGTGTGGGAGTTTAAATAAAGAGCATTGGGTTTTGAGCAATCAATAAGAGAAGAAAAAAGAGGGAAGCTTTGGAGAGAGAGAGAGAGTCGTGTTTGGATTCATATGCCAGTTCACGAGTTAAATGAAGGAGAAGCAATTAAGCAAAGGAGTCGTGTGCATGAAAATCAAACGTTATTACTTTATATGTTAAAATATGTTTTTGTCTTCATGTGTATTATGTGATATTTATTTCTAATTTGACTGAACAAAAACTGTTTTCAACTTAATTTTTTTAAAAGCAATTTTATCTTCCTCATGGAGTATTATTTTAACATCGTTAGTCAAAGTTATAATATATATAGAATAAATTACACTAATTTTCTTGAGGCTTCATCCAAATTTTCCAGCTATTATTTTTCCTACTCATACACTAATCTGTTAATTATTTAAAAAATATTATATTGACACTTTTAATATTATTAACTATTTAAAAAATATTAAACCATACACTCTTATAAAGAAGATTACTGTAAAGTAAATAAAAAAAAACCAAGGAAGTTGTGTGCAATCTCAATAAATCACAATTTGTCTTAGTATATATTAAATTTCAGAATACAAAATAATATTTTTAATTTTTATGTTTGACTATCATATTAATACTATTACATTTTACAGTAAAATCATATTAATTTCTTAAAAGTATGGTGTTTAACAACAATAAATGATGATATTGAATCTGGAATTAATCATACTGTAGATATTGAATTAAAATATTCTTACAAAAACTAAATGAAAAATTATTATTATTATTATTATTATTATTATATATATATATATATATATATATAAAAGGGAGAAAATGATACTGAATTAGGTCCTTCACACTAATATTATGATAATAAAAAATATATAATGATAAAAGTTATATGTAAATGCATTTTATAATTATATCATGGGTTTTATTAAAGATTAAAATGAAAATATTATTCATATCTTTGGCTTTTTTTAACTTTACTTTTACTTTTATATTTTATTAAAAAGGAAAGAGAATGAAAAACAAAGATACATGTAATATGAGTAATGATATTGTATCCTCCTGGTCTTATGTTGACCTTGTATTAGAGTCATTGACTAACTCTCTGTCTAGGGTGGACCGTTAGAACAACAAAGGTCAATTCCAAAGTCAAGTCAACATTACTGGTCTAGCTGACTATAACGGTCTAGAGTGTCTATTTGGAGATATATGTAACGACTAGAGGGATGGAAAAAAAACCCCAAAACCGTTATATATAACCTAACATATTTGGTAACAAGTAAGGTAACAACTAGGGGATATGGGAAAATTCCAAAGCCTCGTCAACATTATAATTGGTAGTATTGGTTGTAGAGTAAATGGATCAGACCCAATCCACAAATCTGTCCAATCCAATTAGATGTTCATGGGTTGGTTTGAGTGAGTGGATTCGATCATCCTAATTTAATGAAAACTATTATAATTAGATTGGGTGGAGGATTGGAGTTTTGTATCTAACCAAAACCCAATCCATTTCAATTCAATGCAGCATTATGTTATGTTTTATGATTATGATTGGCTTGGGAATTTTAAGTTGTAAAATAATGTTATGTTTATGATTATTGAATTCTAATTGATTATTATTTATCATATGAACAATATTTTTCTCATTTTTATCAAATAAAATATCTTACTATTTTTTAAAAAAAAAATCCCGTACTTAAGGTGACAATTTTTCAATAACTCAACCGATAACTAATCTAATTAAAGTTGGATTGGGTTAAAAAAAAAAACTAAATCCAATTCAATTAAGTTTAATGAGATTAAATTAAAAGATAGACAAAACTTGATTTAATCCGAACCACTCATATCTTTAATAATGGATCTAACTACCTAGGATGGCCTAGGGTGTGGAGATCCGGGTAACGGCTAGGTGGAGGATATGGAAAAATCACTTCCAAGAATACCAGGGAAGGGGGAACATCAGACACAAAAAGGATATATTTCAAAGAATACAACAATGAAGGTAGGCTACATTGAATATTTATGACTAGGTCTTCTAAACTTTAAAGAAATTAAAGCCTGTAGCGGCACAAATGTTTATAGAAATCTTTATATATATTAAATGATCTATTAATATTTTTGTCACATTATATTATATTTTTTTCTCTCTCTTTCGCCAATCTTTTTGCGAAACAATAATTTAGATAAAAAAAATATTTTATTCTTATTAAATGATTATCAATTATTTAAAAATAAATGTGCTAATTGTTCCAAATTTGTAGGATCATAAATATGAATAATGTTATTTAATATATTTTTTCTTGCATTATTAGGACTTAAATATTGCTTCCATTTTAAATCTGACCTTTTTCATTTTCTTTTAAATGCAATTTCTCTCTCCATCCAATAGTGTCGATAAACAGGCTGATTTTTGTCCTTTTTGAAAATTTAAATCCTCTCTTTGCTGATGGAAGGTATTTTGTCTATACTCTCATGCACAGTGTCTCAGCACAAGGAAACGGACACAACAGCTAATCTTATCAATTTATTTTATAAGTTTGAATTGAGGATTAGTTAATATTCATAGATCTATATTATATGTGTGTGAGTAAAAAGTTCTAAACATCCTATAAATGTTCCACTTTTGATAATTAAAAAAAAAATCTTATAATAGTGTAAAATATTCATCAATTAGAAGTTAGAACATTGAGTATTAGTCCTTGGTAGGTAAGTATCATTGCGGATGAATCTTTATTTACAATTCTTACCAAACAATAAAATAAAAGCCAGCACAAGTTAAATTTAAAAAGAAAAAAATAAAGCACAGCACGCAAATTAAACTTAAAACTTAGGTCAACCAACCTGTTGTATCTTGTTCTTTATATATTCCTAAACAGAAGTATACGAAAATTGTCATAATTGAGTGCATAGTTAATAGTTGCTTCATAAATCATAAGATAAAAAAATAACGCCGATAAAGTTGAATTGAATTATACATCAACGAAGCCCAAGGAAGTAGTTTTGGTGCGTAATGGCTAAGCCAGTTGATTGAGTTAATCATTTAACTAAGAGTTTAATTTAATATAATATATTTTGCATTTAGATTAAATAAATAAATCAATGATGTAACGTATAAAACGAGACACAAGGCAGCAACAGAGAGAGACGTAGACTGCATAATGCATATTGCTTATCCTCGTGGGATGGGACCCACTAATGAAACCTACCTGTCCCACGTAACGTACTTCGATTATCCGTTGGCTCAAGGTGGGCTCATCCAAAGAGGGGTGTCTTTTTCTATGCTTTCCTGGGCCCACTTTCTCCTTACTGGGCCGTGTACCCAGTAGTATAAATAAAGACAAAAATATATTTTGTAGCAAAAATGAAGAGTTATTTTTTCTTATTTTATAATTTTTTTTTATTTCCATATTTTCTATTTTGTTTAATTTTTTTCAATTTTAAACATTTTATTATGAAATAATTTTTTAATAATATTGTTTTTTGAGTTGTAGCATTCGTAATCGATTGCAGAGGCATCTAATAATTTAAAATTTGAAGTGGCAAACAACGAAATGACATAGCAACCATTTTTTCTTGTGTGGATTAGAATTTGGCCTAAGCAACTAAAATACTATATGAGCAGCAGTCCACGTGGTTGTGTTTGCAAGAGAAGATTTGTCAACTTAATTGACCCCCAAGTCGATCTATTCATGTGAAAAGGGCTTCAACATCACTTACCACCTCATGCGTTAAGGTTGAGATTCAACTTGATATTTTACAGATTTTCGACGCCAATTTTATCTAACACAGACTAAAGTAAACAATTTTTTCTCTCATGTACCAAAAACAAAAAAATTAAACATAATTTTGACGGCTAAATATTTACTTAGTTTACAGCTGAAATTACTGTGTCACGTGTTCTAATGTAATTTAATAGATTAAAATAAAATAAAAATTATAACCCTTTTATAGAAGTACTTTTTATCTCAGAAGTACCTTTCCAACTTCATTTCAATTCCAACATGCACTAAATTTATTGGAATGATTATTGAGGTTCTAAATTGATATGCATCTAGACATGAATTATTAATTGATTTCAAAATGTTTCATTGAATGACAAACACTACAAAAAAGAAAAATAAAAAAAATTGTCATATACTAACACTTAGGCATTAACTGATTAACATGACATTTATCTAACATATATTATTATTATTATTATCATCATGTATGGGTCTACATTAACAATATGTTACATCTTATTAATAAATAGTTTTATTAGTATAAAAATCAATATATATGTTATTGATACATTATATATATTATTAATACAATACATTATATCATTCTTATTATAAATTTCACAATAATTATACTAACAATTTATTAATGTTAAATACCATATTAAGAAAAAAAATTGAAATTTAATGCCTAATATTTTCTTCAATATATAACATTTCTTTTAGTAAAACTTAGTGCCCCGTGTAATTTTGAAGGACCAGTTCGAACAATATTTAGCCGAAAATCTAATTATAATCTTGAATAGAAACTAACATAATAATATCAATATAAAAAACACGATGTGCAAAACCACAAAAAGGAAAATCAATGTAATAAAAACTGATAAATGTGCAACAATTAAATTAAATATAAAACAGATAATGAATTCAACCTGTAGTTTACCGAGCATATCTGTTAGCAAATTATGATATACAGGCTATGGCCTTTGTTTAATAAAATTGCCATATCTTTACCCCCCCTCCAAAAAAAACACTGATAAAAGAGTGATGAATGAATCTAGTTGATAATCATTAATTATAGTTAGAAGGGGTGTAAGATGTATTTAGAATATCTTTACGTGATACTTATACCCTCCTTATTATAGTAAACAAGGGTAGTTAAACAACCCGGTATCGGATGAGATGTTTTAATTACAAGGATACTACTTTTGCTTTAAGAACTTATACATGTATACTATCTTTATTTATAATTTATGATGACAAATAATGCAAGAATTATATGTAAAATATAGTATATGTCTATAACTTTTCAAATAAAAGAAGTGTACTAGCTAATAATTAATACCCGTGTAACTCAAATAATGTATTCTTTATGTAACTTTAGGGATTGAAACTGCCCCTTATATATACAGCACAATGTTTGGTTTTTATTTGTCGTGGTAGATTTAGTTTGATAACAATTGTGGGTAGGAAAGTATGTCACGTTTCGTGTTATTGGTAGATTTAACAAGATTTTAGTGACAGATTGTTCAAGCTTAAAAAATAATTTTATAATATTCCTTTTATAGTCTAATTTTGTAATATATTTTAAAGTTTACAATATTTATTTTACTAAAATCTGTTGATTTTTTTTTAGATTTTCAAGTTTTAATTTCTTTTAATTAAAAACAATTTCTATTTTTTTCCTAAACTACATAAACGACGACTGTTCAACATTTTCTATTTCCCTGTTTTCACAACACCACGAGGACAAATAAAACGTGGAGAAAGAGTAGTGTGGAAATTGCATACTGAAATACTTGGCTTGTTTTTTGAATAATTGGATAACATTAATAACATGGGATGTTTGGGTCATATACTGCATTCGATCCCAAAATTATACAAAGAGACAAATGGGTAAAAAAAATAAATTGGGGTGGTCGGTTTAATTTTCATTACGAAGGAAGGAAGAAAGAAAGTTTCAATTTTCTAATCCAGGAAATCTAATCTAGCAAGTGGTGAGAGGAAACCAGGTGATCCCTCTAATAGTGTTGTTTGGTACAGTACACAAGAAGACTCATTTACACAAATGTGTTTGCATGCCAAAATTGGAATTAATATAAACCAAATAATAAAAATTATATAGACGGAAAGTAACATGTAAGTGTGTAAAAGCATTAATTTTTTCCATATTGAGCACAAAGTGAAAATTATTAACAGGTTCTGAAATTGATTTATTTCCATTCTTAAAATTAAGAGTTCCTCGACCTATATATTAACAATGAGACAAAGTGCCTAACTAACAAGCACCATTACCGTTTGCGATGAAAATCCAAAGGGAGGGCAACGACCATATATATTAGGCCAAAGAATCGGCATTAACTATTACATTTCCTATAATTTTTATTTTAAAAAAGAAAACTCTGGGATAGATGCTAATAGATAGGTAGTATTAAAGATTTATTTTTACTATATTATAAGTATGAAATATACATTATTTTTATGATTTTGTGAACGACTAATATCAAAAAATATGATTAAGTAACTTTAAATTATGCTCTATTACTTTTCATACACAAAGTTTAAATTTTTGTTATTCCGTGAGAAATCTGAACTCAATTTCATTCAAATAGTGGTGATCGATCCAAAAAGATGAAATAGAACAAAATTTATTTTTTTGTTCTATTGTTTATAATTTTAAAATCTGTTTTATTCTTTATTTAATGCACAAAATAGAAGATGTTTTAGTTCCATTTCGTTATAATACCCTCCTCAAGTATTACCATGTAGTGTTAAAACGAGTCTCGTGTCTATAAGACGGCTAAAATAATTAATAATCCAAAAATTAAAAAATATGTATTAAATTAACAAAACCAAAGAGATTACAATCAAATTTTCCAATTCAAATCGTATATGTATGAATAAGGAAAGAAAATGTAAGCATGTAAATAAATACAAAGAGCTCGCAAGACAGGGCACCTAAACTCCTATATAGTATGGTGGGTTGAATTGTTACCTTTGTCTAGCTAGAAGAGTTCGACCATAGTGATGGAGCAATCACATAATAATTAAGTTAGCAACAAAACCTCCAAAGAGTATGGTAGAGTGCCACCACTACGTACATTGATCTTAATCCATGCCAAATATGGAGTAGGGATCCAAAGCAACGTGAACAATTGGAAATAGAACTGCATTGCGCAACAGACTCTGGCAATGACCTAGTCAAAACCCAAGTGTTTGATCTTGATGATGAAGAACGTGACACAATCATGTGAAGTATAAAAGTCAATTAATGCATCTTGTTTCGCCTAGATCACAAAGACATAGCTATGGTTGTATTATATTTGAGGTTAACCTTCAGTGTGAAAAAACTCTAGCATTTCAAGAGGGCTCACAAAGCTATACATAGATGCTAAATAACATCGGTAATGGATCAATTGAAAACTTACACGAATCAATAGCATCACAACTTACACGAAGCAAAGAAACGTCATCCGTGAATTTTTCTTCCATAGCATCACAACTTAATTATAAATGATTTACACGAATCAATTATGAACAACCGTACAAGGAATATGATATTACACCTTAACTAAAAACTTTAATTATCAATCTTTTGATAATTTATATATGCTTAACTTTTTTGTTTTTATTTGATGTGAATTTCAGATCATACTTATACTCAAATATAAAGATTAGTTTTACTTTTTTTCCGTTTTCTTTTGTTTTGCTCTTTTTTATCTCTAGTTACCAAAAAGAATTTAAGAGGATTCAGATCCTTATTATATATATTTTTGGAAGATAAACTTTATCTATAATTAAATAAATGAGCAATTACCCATGATGTACGTATATACGCCAAACGAATTGAATGAATGAATTTCATCGTTGCATATTTACATTTTTGTTGTTTTTTGTGTATGATTTTATCTACATTTTTAATTAATCTGATATGACATAATATTTCAATCAGCTTCATATTACTCTTTTTTTTTTTTGGCAGAGCTTCATATTACTCTTAAAATGCATAAATGTTATCACTCTTCCAGATTTCATATTTGTTTGGTATTATGCAGTGTATATTGAAAATGGTTTTGTTAATCATTCATTTAAAAAATTATATTTAAGAAATTATTGAAAAATTATGATAATTGATGATATTAAGTGTTATATTTTTATAACTTTTAGTTTATTTATTATCATTAAAGTAATAATTAATAAAATCAGATTGAAAATTATATACTGGTACAAGAATATAACCAAAAAAAAATACAACTCTTTAATTAATTTGTTTGATTTTTGTGCATGTAAATAATTTGTTTTAGCCAGGTGCTTTAAGTATCAATTTCGCTCAACTTTTTTGGTCTGAATATTTCTGTTTGTATAAAATTACAAATATCTTTTTTGACTTTATACATATGTATACGCCAATTTTATTTTCTAAAATGAGCAGAGTCGTATCACTTTACGCATCTCGTGTCATCTCATGTCTCTCTTTCTCTGCTTCCATTCGATTGTTTCTCATTTGCTCTTTGTAGTAAAGATCAGAGAGCCACGTCCGCATCTACCAAACAATTATTCAATGCAGTAGTTCTCCATCAACAAAACCATTATAACTTAAAATAATCAAATATTAGAAGAGTATAAATGGTGCTGTTTCTCCGAGGCTTAGTTATTATGGTGGTGGTTAATGATTGAGACCCAATTAATAAATGATTTTGTTAATTGATTTTAACTTTTAAGTATTTTTTTTTACCAACTTTTAAGTAATTAAAAAGTGAAAGATTTTGATTAAAAAACTTACTATATTTAAAATATAAAAGAAGAATAAATCTTTTATTTTTAATATTTTTTCTTTTAATTACTTAAAATCAACTTTATGAATTATGATATATCATCTCCATGCCAATTTATCATGTCAGAAAATAGCAGCCACATCAATTATACATATTATATATTGAGTTTCTAACTTCATTATGAATGATGTTTTTCTTTATACACAGTTGCTTGTATCTAAAAGACTAAAACTTTTAGTTTCTCTTTTTTGGTGTGTGAAACTGTTAGTGTAATAACAGTGGCAACGTGCCATCTCTATCAGTTTAGAGTAGCAAATGACTGGAGTTGCTTTGGTTGAGCCAATTGATTGCATCAATCCAATCATTTTGATCGTTATTTATTTTTTCACCTTGGTGCTGATGTGTTGATATATGATAGATATGATGAAATGGGGCCAGCATACGACATTGATGGAACAATCTTGTTTACAAAGCCAAAAACTCATTGACTATGGGGAATAAACTCATTTACCGGAAAAATAAGAAAATAAAGATATTAATGTGAATAAAAATGTGATCATGACAAGTCCTAAAGAAGTTTTGATGAAGAAATTTTGATAAAGACAAATCACTATAATGGACAACAAGATATAAATTAAGAAGACTTATTTATATAGTTCAAGGATTTCTATAATTGTTTATCTACTGAATCTTGAGGATGTCTTTAGAGTGTTAGGTCATTATTCATTCAACTCAATAAATATAATATATTGAATCTTAATTAAAACAAGTTAAAATTAGAGTTAGGAAATTTAAAATTAATCAAACGCATAAAATGTGCAAATTCATTTCGGTTGATTGTGTTAAATGTTCTTACTAACTGATTTGATTATTAGAACAAGTTATAGGTCTTTAAAAAAATTGAAGTTTAAAATTGAGTATTAAAACTTGGACTTTAAAAAATTTTCAAGTTAATACTATAGTAATAGATTATGAAAGTTATGTAATAGATTAAATTGTCTTTTTAGAAAATTAGAACATAATAATTGATTACATGAACGACTTAATCAATAACGTAAAAAAATATGTACTTTCAAAGATTTTACATTATTTTGTGTTTTAATCGATTATGTCATTTGTAGATGAAATTAAGTAAAATGAAAAACATATGTACTTTCTGAGTTATTTAACAATTACAAGACTACGCAATAACAAAAATAAACTGTTTTTCTGAGTTATTTAAGAGTTTAACATATGTATTTTCTTACACCAAATAAATAACTCATCTCTTACTCTAGCCTAGAATATAAGTCAAAGCAACACAATTACAACAAATATTACTGAGATCATCACTGATCATGGACTCTAAGATCAATATTTTTTAAGTATTGTGGAAAGAAAGTGTGCTCTCGAGTTGAAAATTTGGGCCACAAGATTAAGATATATATCTATAATAGTGTTTGGAATCCTACACGGTTCTACGTAAAAGCAGTTAGAGATCTTTGTTTTGACTTTAAGGAGTTGTTTGAAGAGAGAAAATTATTATTCAAGAAGAAATTTTAAAAAATTGATGTGGATCTCACACCTTTTTCTTTCTACTTTAATTCAAATATATTTTTCTTAATTTTCTTTTATTTTTTTCTCTTTCACACAACCAACCAACCCATAAATTGATTTTCTTCTACATCAATTCTTTAAATTATTACTTTTTATTTAAATATATAGAAGTTTATAATGAATTTGAGATATTAAATGACTTTTTTTTTTTTATAGAAAAAGACATATTGGACATCAAAAAGAGGATTAACATCCCAATTAAGTTGACACCTTAGACCCCAAAAATCTTTTGCCACATCTGGATCCAATATTATTGATAGAAGAAGGATTAACAAAAAGACTAGGGAAATTAGGCCCAAACCCAAGTCAAAGATTGTAAAATTTATACTAAGGAAGCCCATTAAAATTGCAGACAGTAGAGTAAAAAGAGGGGACACATCGTCCCACCAAAAAGATTGGCGGTTAGACACACCCAGGGGATATGAAATAATTTTAAAAACTTATAAATTAAAAATAAGTAGAATTTTAAATGTTTTATAAGACATAAAATTAAGGTTTGGATAATAAATAAGTAATTTTTTTATTTTAAATGAATTTAATAGTTTTATTTTTTACTAAAAAAGTTTAAAATAATTTAATCAATCATTTTATAAAGATTTAAATAGGAAATAAAAACTTGAAGGTTTTAAACAGAAAAAATTAAAAAAAAAAAATATTTTTTTGCTTAATTTTTAAAAATAAGAATTGATTGACAAAAATACCTAGACGAGGATAGAAGATTTCTCACAAGTACCATAAAAAATATGTGAATAATAGGCTTAATTGTACTTTCAGTATTTATATTATTATCATTGAAATTCAAATTTGGTTTCTCAATTTTTTTTAAAGATATTTATTTCTTTTCACTATTTAATTGTGTAATTATAATCTATTCATTAACTTGAATTCTAATATTTAATAAAAATGTTAACATAATAACATAGTAGAGTTTCACCCAGTATTTTTGTCAAATAAGTTAACTAATGAATTAAAAATAGAGATTAAATTAGAAAATAAAAAATGAAGTACCAAATTCAAATTTGGCCAATAGTAATGGAAACAAAAACACAATTAAACCTAAAAATATAATTTAATAACTCTGTAGACATTGAATCACCGGACACTTGCATGGAGTTTACAAGATTCAGGGCTGGATGTAAGTAATTTAAAAGTATTGTCAATTGCACGCAACTACAAGCGCATAAAGTTCAACGAAAGAAACACGCGCACACAAGAAACCAATTTGCCTCAAGTTTTCGCAGGATTATAAGGACTTATAGATGTCATGGTATCGTTAATGTAATTTTACTACACTGCACTCAATGAATCACAATTACATGTTAAGGACAATTTAAAAAGACCGAGCACAAAATTGATGGCGATCTGGTTTTAATATTTCAGATGCACAGATTATCACAAAATAAATGGATTGTCAAAATAGTCTTAGGAAACTTGTGATCAAGAAAACCGTGCTAAGCTGCTTCATATATTAATAAAACAAAAATAAATAAAGTGATAACTAGCCCTTTAGTTTTCTATCATTTCTGCTTTTCTTCCTATATTCTCTATTCTCTGAAGGGTATTGTTTTTTTATCAATAGGTTGCACATTGCTGTTTTGACAGCTTCAGCTGTTGCTAGAAAAGCACTGTCATCAACGGATGCAGATCCTTGCAGCGTTTCTAGTAGTTTTTCTCCCCCGGGTATGTTATCATCTCCCGGAACAACTGGCTCTTGCTCAACATCAATACCAGAAATTACTCGCACACGAGCCAAAGAGAGATAATTACAACCAGGTAGACCAGAGACACCTGTAACCATCCACAATTTCCTTATAGAGGGGCTGCTCCCCAAGCAGGTAGGGACAAAGGCCTCTCCAGCAACAGAAACCACCTGCAGTGTTCCGGCCATTTTAAATGCACTTAAGAGACAAATCTTTTCCTTCTTATATATCAGCAGTTAGCTTTGCTTTCATAACAATAACACAAATAGAAATTTAACGGAGCTATGAGGTTGGGGAAGGGAGAGGAGAGAGGTGACGGGTTTGAATCCTCCCATTGACATTTCTAACAAAACTAACAAACTCACCTTTGCTGATAAAAAAAAAATCTAACTTCACACAAGAAAAATAGAAACAGACCAAAAATAAATTGTCCATAATAATGCAAGTTAATGGTCATTTCCAGCATGTGTAACAGCCATTACCTTGGCAAAAGAAAGAGTTTGTGCACAAACATTGCAACTCAGCAATACTATTCCTTGCAAGCTACAGAGTATCAAATAAAACTCATCAGTAAACCAAAACATAATTCTGCCGAAGAGAAATGTGACAGAATGCTATAGTGAGAGAATTACCTCTGAATGGCCACTGCAACAATCAAACCATCCAGGACAGTGCATAAATCAATAACAGCATGGCCATGCTCCTCTGCTTTACCATTAGACTCTAAAAGCCCTGCCTTTGGAAACAGAGAATCAAGAACAATAAAGTAAAAAAACAAGTGCAACAGCAAAAAGAGGTAAAAAACATAACTTTATTGGAATCACTAGAATTTATTTTATTTATGTGAACAAGAATTGACTATACAATAATAATTTTAAAATGCTTTATAGTGAAGATAGAGAAAATTATACAACTCTGAGCCTCAGATAAATATAAAGAAATACCTTGATTGCAACCTCACAAGTATCTAGAAGTGCTCCAGAGTCAATATTCCACAATCGAACCTGCAAAAAGCAATTCACATTACTTTCATCTAAAAGAGAATCATAAAGAAAATAAGCAGGGATGTTGAATAAATTACTAACTGTGGAATCACCACTGCCAGAGAGAAGAAGGCCTTGAGGGCATTCCTGAGCCTGAATGAAGGCAAGGCAGGAAACAAACCTGCAAATAGATTCATTTTATTCATCTACAAGCAGTAAGAAAGCATTTGTTTAAGCAAAAAAACATGTCAACTTCACTAATATTTTCTAGAAGAAAATATCTGAAGTTATAAAATTCTTATAAGATGACCTCAAGTACTCAAAATAGACCATACCGAAAAGGACTGAGGTAGTGTTTGGTTTAAATCCCCTTGAGTGAATTTGAGATGAAAGTTTTAAAAATTAATGTGGATCCACACCTCTACACTCTACTTTAATTCAAATATTTCACCCTTTTTCATCTCTTTTTACTTTCACACTTCTTTCATTCTTTTAAACCAAACACAGGCTTAGTATTGTATAATACTTAAATTGAATGAATTACCAATTACGTAGTGTACTCAGTATCCGCACTTACGAAAAGCTGCTATTGTCACTCAGTCATTGAAAGTCATCAAATTCGACAATAATAGAAGCAACTCTTACTCTGTATGACCGAGACAGAAACTTTGTATCTGGTGAGCTCCATTTAAGGGCTTCTGGGGAAAATTAGTAACCTGTGATGTGCATATAATGATTTTAATCATATAATTATTGGAGAGAAACAAAAAGGAGCCATAACACACAAGATTTGAAATGTTAGCTTACGCGAATTTTGAAATCACGATCGGCGCTTAAAATAAAACGACCATCCGGTGAAAATTCCTGCACCAGACAATCACGTAATAAGGAAAAAATAACTTAATTCGAAAAAGAAAAAAAAAAACAATAACAAGTTATGTGACTCACCAAGCTAGTGATGATACTGCAATAGTGAGAAAGAAGCGGTGCCGGTTTCTTATCGTGTAACGGAGGATCAACATCCACAACCCAAACAACGCCGAATTTGTCGGCGAAGCACACGAATGTTCCGTCGTTGCTAATTGCAACTGCAGTAACTCTCTTCTCGGAGGACCTAATTTCATCAGAGGAAGAAGGAACTAAATTATTGAATTGGAAGAGTGAATGTAACGTGTGTGTGCGTGTGTGTGAGAGAGAGAGAGAGGTTATTATTACACGGTGGTGATGCAACGCCAGGACTGTGTTGACCAGACCTTGACTGTTTTATCGTCACCGGCGGACACGAATAGTTTTCCTTTGGCGCCGAAGCGAATGGCTCTGATGTTGTTCTTATGGAGCGGGGCGCAATCAGAATCGTCGGTTAAAGAAGCTGCAGAACCGCTACTGTGGGTTTATCAGCATAATATAACTGGGTTGACGTGAGAGAGATGAAGTTCCTTACAGGAGGTCGAAGACGCGGAGGTGCGGGCCCACAGCGACGGCGACGGAGGATTGGTCGGGGTGAACGGCGATTAAGGCCGGAGCGACTTCGGTGTCGTTCTTGGATTCGGATTCCATGCTCATGCTGCCACTCAGAAACTAACCTCCGTCTTAGGATTTGCCGCTTCTCATACACTAATTCTTCTGACCCCAAAAACTCAAAAACTAGAAAAATTAATTAATTATCATTTGATTAAATTAATTTTTTAGTCGTTTAATTTATTTTTTATATTTAATTTGGTATTCTAATTTGTATGGGTTCAATTTAGTTTTTTAATTTTTTTTAAATCATCTCACTTTGAATCTAAATAGTAAGAAATCATATTCTGAGATGATTCAAAAATGTCATTGAATGATTTTAAACAGTCAAAAATGTATATTTTTTAAAAAAAATTGAATCAATTTTAAAAATTAGAGGAACAAATTAAACAAAAAAAATTAAAGAACCAAATTAAACCTAAATAATAAATTAGATGACTAAAAGACTAATTTAACCTTGTTATTTTTATGTTTGCATATGTGAACTTGATTATAGGATTAAATCACAACCAACTAGATGTTGTTAGTCGAATGGTATTAGACTTGATCTCTTTAAATGGTCTCAGGTCTAAGTTATGTGGATGCAGAAAAAAATCACTGAAAATTAGTTAGATTCTCCGACGAAAATTAATCATATAAATAAAATTGATATATACTCCTTATTGGTAATATAGTTATCAAAAAATACTATCAAACCAGATAGGTAAACTTACATGAAATTATTCTAATTTAATTCATTATCACAAGTTATAATCTTGAACATATAATTACATTAATTAATCAGAGTAATCTTTATCATATATAATAATTTTATTTGACTCAAGTAAAATTTTTTTTTATCAGTGTTAATTCTAAGTTTGTGTTAGGAGAAGGAATTAAATTCATGACTTTTTTTTTTACCACCTACTTAATCTTATATTTTTTAGAAAAATTATTTTTGATGGAAAATAATAATTTATATATATATAAAGGTTTACCTTAAAAAGAAGTGACGATATTATATAACAGAAGTTCACATTTCAATTGCCGTATAAAAAATGTCTTGGTTATATCCTAGATAAATTTTAGGCACTTAATGATATCTTGGTTGACGTAATAAAAGTGGCCATTGACACACAAAAAAAAAAATAGTGGGCATGTATATAATTGGAAAAGGAGGAGAAACTTTTAATTATTTATAGAGGAAAAATAAAATGCATCACTTATATTGTGTCGTTCAATATGTAACAAACTAATTTTGTTAAACTATTACTGGGGTCTCCCATTTTAATAGCATTTTTAATGTTACAATTCAGATACGATACAATAAAAGAGATACCTTTCGTTGTGCATGTATCGTTTCCCCATTCGTAGAAATTCTCTCATGTTCCTAATAAAATTAAGGAAAGAAACATGGAACATTTTCCAAGTCAAGTAAAGAAAGAGAGACCAATATTTAAAAAATTACAAAAATTCTCTTAAAATTCCATGTTATTATCAGGGACAGAAGATGGTAACTTTCAATCCATGCATGTAAACCCTACCTCACTGCTATCCTCTTTCTCTCCAGCTAGCATTTTACTTTCAGAAGGTTAAAAGATTGTAAATTGCAGGGAAGGGGGGTGATTACATGTATATTTATTTATTTATATTGATAGACTATTATCATGTGTTGCATAAAGTGAAAGAAAGAGTGCTCCTTCAATCGTGTTCTTGGGTTTCATATCAATAATAAATTGATTTTTCTGATTTCTCCATATTTGTCAAATTTTCTCTAATCTAAAATTCTCTAACACTATGTTTGGTGGAAACGATTTTGAGAGGAGGGATACAGACCGAGAGATGATCTAAGGTGAAATTAATCTGAGTTTACTGAGCCTCACAATTAGAAATTTTGTCCAAGGCAAAGGAAAGAAGTGCACATATTTATGTTTGTGTCATTTTGTCTGTTTTGTAAAGCTATACCCACATTTGCTATAAAAAAAAAGACATCAATAAATTTTTCTTAGGATAATATTGATATAAAATAATCTTTATTAGAAGTAGTAATTAATTTTTACTGAGATTGTGAGTGTACATAACTAATATTTCCTTTCTAATAAAATTTATTTCATACTGGACAATTAAAATTAAAAAACACGTGTCACTATTTCTTATGTCAATTATTGATCATATCAATATCGATATAACTATTTTTATAATTTTCTAATTTTTTTTTTACTTTCTCACATAATTCTCTTGAATAGTTGTACCAAACAACTTAGCATTGAACACCCTACTTTATTTTCACTTCATTTATCTTTTCTTCAATTATTCTTTTTCGTTTTCATCCACTCTATTCTAATATTCACAACCAAATATAACATTATAAAATGGTAAAGTTTTTTGTAAAATAAACCCCTCTTCTTAATGGAAACATTGAAAATAAAAACAATCAAATTTCAGTGATAAAAAAACACAAGCTAGAAAGAAAAAAAAAGGAACACGGTAGGAGCTGACACCTTCATTCATTTTGGACAGTTCTATTATAAAGCTGGATTAAATGACAAGATTATGAACTTCACCGAGCATAATCCCTCTCACCTATCTTTGCAAATTTTGTTTGATTCACAATTTTGATTTCCCTATAATTCTTCCATTTTAAAAGAGAAACATTTAATTCTCTACTTTAAAAATTTATAATATTGATTAAATTCTCAATTTTACCTAAATTTTATTTCTTTTATTTTGGTCCAATTGAATCATAAACACAACATGTTCATTTTAGATATTATCAAAGAAAGATTTAATTAATTATAAAGTAAGAAATAAAATGCAAGAAAAATTAAATATTAAACCAAAATTATGAATTATTTAAAATACGGGACTAAAATTATAAATTTTTTAAAATATGAAAATCAATCAAATGTTTGTAATTTGAAATGAGAGATCAAAATTACAGATTTTTTTTAAATATGAGAACCAAATATCTCAATTTTAAAAGACAAAAATTACAGATTATATAAAATAAAGGAACCAAAATTACATTTAAACCAAGAAAATAAATAGATGAATAGCTAAATAAAGTTGATTTTTCCTGGCAAAGTGATAAATTTTCAAGGTGGGAATAGGAATAGCACCAATTTGTTGGCTTGTTAGTGGTGATCCTTAACTGTTTAGCTACAAACAGAACAGATACGGAAACTCACCTCGTTACCGCATGTGATCAGCTTAAAAACAAGGACAGATATTATGGCTTACATACAAAACAGGTAAGCCATTGAACAACCGATTCTTTGTCTAGCTGAAGGGACGCAAATCAGCGAGCACAAATTACACTAGAACCTAGAAAGTGAAAACCTAAATTCTCAGCAGCGTACAACCAAGAATAGTACCATGACACCGTGTCATCCGAGCTGCTTGGCGCCAAGTTGGTCTCTCACTTCCAAGTGTGAGAACATCAACTTCGGATAATGGCTTAATGTCCCAATTCCATCTATCTGGTCCAATGAAGCCTCCAATCACGTATAAGTCATCACCTAGTCCAGTCATTGCAAAGCCAATTCTCTTTCGAAACTCAGATGCTGAACCTACAACCTTTCTCACTTCTTTGTCCTGCTTGAAGATTAATCCATGGCTCATCACATAAAGTGCATCACCGACAACTGCCATCTGACCTTGGAGCCACACACATTCCTCGACAGTCCACCCGGGCCCTGCATTGTCTAAAACTTGCACTGTTGACATATCCTTGTGCAGCACATGCACCTTTCCACCAATCACTACTCCTGAACAGGCCGAATTATGAGTGCGATGAAGATCAGGCATTGGAATCCAAATATCCTTGTCAGGATCATACATTTCTGATTGAGATATTGATTTTCTGCAGCTAGTGAAGCCCCCAGCCACAACAATTTTTCCATTCAAAACACAGCATGCAAACATAGAACGGGGAACGAGCATTGATGCACGAGAGGCCCACTCCCGGGCTACAGGGTCATATGACCAAACTTCATCTGTTGCAAAACAACCATCTTGGTCACCAGTCAAAGGATCAACAGCATCACTTCCACCACCAATCACAAACAACTTTCCAGCAGTAGAAACAGCGCCAAAGTTGGAAAGGTGCCTGATCTTTGAGGGAAGAACAGGAAGTGTAATCCAGAGATCTTGCATAGGGTCATACAGCTGCCATAAGTTCTCTGGATCAAAAGCACAGACACATAACAGATCCTCAGTCGAACCAACCTCCTGCCGAGCTTTAAATAGTTCAGGGCTACAAATAGCTGCTTGCCAAGATCGAGAGACAAGCTCTAACACTGGGTGGAGGTAGAAGGGAACACGTGCAAGGCACCTAATTGCAACAGCGTCAGGAAGTCCTTCGATCAGTCCAGACATTATAAATTTATAACTGCTGTTTCATCTATTTCTGATAACTCTCCACCACTGACTTACTGTTATTATAGAAGGTGCACCTGCAATCACAATATTTATCCATTAATGTAAACTGATACTTTAAAATTCAAATTCAATGTGTTAGATACAGTACTAATTTGAAAGACATGGTAGACTTCGAATGAAATTCAAATTCAATTTAGAAATTTGAATGAAATCTTCTGTTGTGTAAATGAAACATCAGCAAGAATAACAACAAAAACAGTGCATTTGAATATAATTTATGATAATATTGGCTCCCTTCCTCTATAAGTGATTTTTTTTTATTGAACTTTCTATATTTTAGAACTTGAGAAAAGATACAAGTCATCAAACAAACAAAAATATTAGGGAGTATTGGATTTACATGTAATAACATATTTAATTTTATTTCTGTTCATTATGATGGCAAATAGTAACAAGTGAGTCTCAAATAGAGACCCATAAGATTTCAAACTAGTGGTCCCTCCATCTACCTAATGGTAGAAGTCATGTTGAAATGTAGACACTCACTGATAATAATTTATCTCCTAAGAGTCAAACAAAGACAAGCAGGTTGTTTAAGATGGAAGCCAAAAAAGCCTCCAAAGATATCTCATATCTCACATTTTCACCCTCTCAGCCCCAGCAACTGTCCCATGTTCTCTCATAATCTTCAAACTAATCATGAATTTGCATTTTATCTACCTCCTCAATCCCATTCCCATTGTAGAATGGAGACTGTATATTACATGTGGAAATCCTGCTTTCATGTTTCAACATCACCCCTCTGGAAAATTCTAAAAAACAACATAAACTTATTTCTTGATTCATAGTTTGAATCCTGGATAGCAGCACGTAGCGGCTGGAGCCAAAAACTCTATAGCGGGCAGTGTTATTATTGGCGGATGCTGGAACATGGCAGAAGGCAGAAATTCCACCATATAAACACGCCATTGCACCTAATGGCACCGCCATGGCAGGCTTCCCTTCATAAATTGTCTATGGCAGTTGGCAAAAAGTCATAGGTATCTTAAACAAAACATACATGTAAATACTAACAAAAGTCAAATACAACTTTCCTAGATAGGAATCATCAATCATCATCTTCTAAATCCAAGTTGTCTTATTTAAAATTTGGGTAAAATATGTTTTTAGTCCCTTAACTATTCAAGGTTTTTTGTTTTTAGTCCCTAAACTAATAATTGCCTGGTCTTAGTCCCTTATTTATTTTCCGTTAGGTTTTTGGTCCCTACCGTCAAGTGTCTTTGTTAAATGATGATGTGTCATTTAATTTTTTAATTATTTTAAAACGTTTGTGGCAGTTTTTTTTCTGGTGTTTAAAAACCACAAGAAATTGTTTTCCTAAGGTTTTCAATAGTATTCACGATTTATTAGAAAAAAGAAAAAGGAATAGCAAACCACAAAAAAGAAAAGACAAGATGCATTAAAAATTAGAGATTATGATTTTCATTCAGATAATCGAAAGTGGAATAAAGGCCCCAAATCTCTTTTATTGCTAGTAATTCCCAACGTTCCTTGGTGGTCCACAATGATTTGAAAACAATTAATCCCACAGAAGGAGCTTTGCACAAATATTTTGTGCTGTGGCGCTTCGATTGTGAGGAGTGGAACCAAGGTGATGAGGGAAGTGTTTGAAGCTACGAAAGGAAGGTTGAATGTTGTGGGAAGAGCGAATTTGGTTACAGCAACCAGCCTCCATCCCTAATTCCTTCCTGATGTGGGTTTTGTCAGCTTCTGAAGAAGAGAACCTAGAAGACCCTCGAAACCCTCCAATTTGTCAATTGGCGCAAGGGCGATGCCACCACTATGCGAAAGGCAACCCCCGATGCAACCACCAGCACCTCATCACAATTTCAACCTAACCCTTGCAACTATAAGGTTGTGCACCTCTGACGATACTCGCATGCCAACATCAATCTCCCTTTCCCCGACAGTGCAAGCGACTCTTCGATTGTGGATCTGGCACCATAGATCTGGATCTGTGGATGTTGTGAAAACCAGGTGTTCAAATTCATCTGTTTTCTTTCCATTGTTGGCGTTCTTGTTGTGATATTGGCTGTTGTTATTTTATTTTTTATGTTTTCAATTCTTGTTTGTTGTGGGTTAAATTTTTTTGCTATTGTGATAGATATTTAATTCGACAGTATATAAAAAACCTTATGGATGCAATTTCTGGCGGTTTTTAACAGCCAGAAAATGCGTCAATGGTTCGCCTCATCAATTTCTGACGATTTTTAACTGCAAGTAAAATAAAACTGCTGCAAATATTTTAATGTAATTAAAAATTAACCGCCAGGTCATCATTTAACGGAGACACTTGATGATGGGGACCAAAAATCAAACCGAAAAATAGTTTGGGGACCAAGACCAGTCAACATTTAGTCGAGGGACCAAAAAACAAAAATCTTAAATAGTTGAGGGACTAAAGACATATTTTACCCTCAAAATTTTCAGCACTATTACAGCTGTAGATTTCATTTTTTGAAATTGAAATCCCAAAAATACCCCCCAAAAAACTCTAACTTCTTTGTTCAAAGGGTTTTTTTTGGAATCAACACAAAGAGCCACTATGGCCACTATTCAGCCTGCTATTTGGACCACTAGAGCCACAACACTAAACCGCTGCTCACTGCTATGCTTGCTATAGCAGTGCTAAAGCACACTATTTAAAACCCTGGCTTGATTATTCTCAAAAAAATATATCAACTAGCCTAGTTCTTAAAGTTCAACTGAAACTGCTATATCTACAATTAGGAACCTTGTAACAATTAGAAAATTGGAGGATAAAATCTGGGTTTATAAAGGAAACAGGAAGCACAAAAATGCAACCCAGTATCATCCAATGTTGATTCCCTGTATAAGGGACAGAAGAAAGAGTGATTACCCTCTAATATATATGTCCATCCCTTCACTCATGACTCAACACATTCTCAAGGTTTTACATGACACCAATTTTCAATATACTTATGGGAATAATAAGGCAAAATCCTATAATGATTAATTAACCAGCTGGATCTAATTATCAAATCATGCCCAAATACCGACCTGTGTTTTTATGTTTCACATTTTGCATTCTATGCCTGGACCTGTTATGAAAGTTACATAGATCGTCCCTAAGCTGCATTAACTTTAGCTTTGCACAGCTCAGTTTCAACCCCAATACTGAAGCATAAACTAAACGGGTTTTGCTAACCAACACCCTTAGGGCATTGAATAAGGAATTTGAAAAAGGAAAGATTTTATTGGAAATCATATAGGAGTGCATTTAAATTTCATAGGGGAATGCATTTTTACACGCCCCATTAAAAAAAATCCCCTTTTACTTCCTTAACCAATGCCTTTAGAGCATTGGTTAGCATTTACCTAAACTAAATGTCCAACCCCAATAATAGAGCATTAAAAAGCATAAAGTAGTTATACATGAGTAGTCAAGGAAATACCAATACCAGAGACACCTAATTCACTGAAATTATAAGATGGTCATATACCAGACTCCTCTCCTTATCAAACACAAAATAAAGCAAAATGTTTCTTAGCCATCTGAGAAACCTATGAATACTTACATGGAACCCTCAGATGCAGATGCTCCCAAGCAAAAACAAAGGTAAAAAAAGAATATTTACATAGGACAATACGTTTCATTGGAAATTATATGCCATGGCACACATATGTGAACAAAAGATACAGCCAACATGAAAACAGCCCATTGCAGGGAGAACTCAAAGGCAAATATGATCTCATTTGAATACAATGCAATGCTTACTTAATAGGATGCGCATACGTTCAAATGGAAAATAGACACAAAAAAACATCTCTAATTCCCAGTTTCAGTGCATGACCCAAAACAAACGAAACTGAAAGTTCCTGAAAATGGCTTTAATAGGGAGCAACAAAGAGGCCAAACTCACTTCTACAAAGAATGAATAAAGTCAAATGGGAAAAACAAACAAACTCACGATGAAACCACTTCGGTACACAAACATCTCAGAATTCAAATAGGGATTCCAACCCTAACATTTTTCAGCACTAGAAAAAAAAACGAAATAGCAGTGTAATAACAAAAGAAGGAACAAAAAAAGAGTCGAAATTCGAAATTAATATAGCAATGGGTATTGGATCAACTCCAAACAGAACCAAAATCAAAACAAATTAAGTACCATCCCTCACTCACGATTAATTCTAATTACAAAAATTAATTTTTTAAAATAAAACAAAAAGCAGAGAGATAGGGGAAGGTGATTTACCTGACAGCGAAGAAGAAAGGGATTGCCAAGAGAGAGAGGGAGGGAGAAAAGGAAGGGAATTGCTATGATGAAGAGTTTTACAATGTGAATGTTGAGCGTTTCGGTTTTGCGTTACTTCCCCTCCCCTAAGGTTTTCTTTTCTTTTTCAGATATGTGAAACAAAACTAGATAGATAGATTAGGTTATAGTTCTGATTTGGTATTTTAAGAATCAAAATAAAAATAAATAATAATAATAACTCGTGTAAGTGTATGTCATATAATAATGAGGGGATTAATTTTCCTTTCCCTTTGCGTGCCCCGATTCACTACCACTCCCCATTCATTATGCTGCAGACGAATACCTCTCCGCATATTCTAAATTCCTTTTCATTTTCCTTCCCCCACAACTTCTGGAATCTCCAGTTTTTTTTGTTTTTTTTTTTCTGTTTGTGTTGGACTATTTCTCTTTTGTCTTATTTACGTGCTTGTTTTTACTAGGATGAAAAATTTAGAAGAGTTGAATCTCAACAATTTATCATAAAACATATTTCAAGATTTAATGAGGGTTTACATACGTGCTTAAAGATTATTCATCAATAACACTTATACATTAATGTCAAAAATCAAACTCATCTTCTTCTTTTTTTAAATATGAGTTTATTCATTATCAACTATGTTAACCTTCTCAAAACTTATGATGGGAATTTTCTATATATTCTTATTCACCTTAGGTTGACATGCGAATTGTGCGAGGACAACAAAAAAAAATTGAACGAAAAAAACGAACACACACTCAAACTCAACAACAACGACGTTTTTATTTTCTCACATGATGAGAGCCCATTCAATCCATAGCTGGCTACGTCGATTTGGATATTGACTCTTGATTTCGTATGGACCAGGTAATCGATCTACCTATTCTCTTTTTCGGTTTTGAAGATCAGTTTACTTTTAAGTTTTAAATTGTAAATACTTGTAAGATATTAAAATTTTATTTTATTTATTCAGAAAAAACAATCATGTATCGTACTAATTTTAAAACCTACGATCTCATATATATTGTCCAACTTCTCACAACTAGGCTTACTCTAATCAGTTTTTATTTAGCAAAAATAATAGTCAATTAAAATATTATCATAAATAATTTATTAACCATTAAAATTGATAATTTATTAATGATGTGAAATTAAAAAAAAATACTTATATGTGTATCGGGAATGATAATTTATAACCGTGGTGCTTTCTAATCCATAGTTGTCACCAATAAGTTATTACACTTTTATAAAGTATTTTAAAAAAATATTAATAAATGGTTGTTAGTTTGATAGTTTTTGTTAGTGAAAGGAATTTAAACTTATGATCTCTCTTATTTCTTCTTTCAATCATTAACTCGACATTATATAACTCCTTTATAAAAAAAATATTAATAAGTGGTCTAAGTGGATGGATTAAGGAAGTAAAGGAGGAAAAAAAAAAATATATTACAATGCATAAAAACACGCTCTCACAGTCTCATGTGATTTTTGAATGTACTCTCTTATAATTTATGATAAAAAAAAATTTTTAATTTCTTAACCAGTGCTATTCGGATCAACATATGTTAATAAGAACCCTTACAAAATCAATCCCAATTCAATTAGGCAAATAAGTTTCCTAAGAAAACAAAGACAAATAAGTTAGGGTTTTTTTAACCGGTTTTAAGTTTGTCTACTCCAAAATGGTTCAAAAATACTTTGTCTACTCCGATAGTTACTCAAATCAAGAATCTATTCATAGATGACAAACAAGGCATTGTATTACCGGTGGATTGTTAGTGGTATTGCTACGTGTCTAATTCTTTACAAGAAGTACAGGTAATGATTACCGCAAAAATTTGTGGGCCTGGTAAATAAAGACATCAATCAGGCTATGTTTCACCAAAACAAAATACAAAGCATGGTATTAACTACTTGTGTATCAATTTCTTCCATAGCTGTTTATAAAAGTCTTTTACTTATTTTGTGAATCTGTACCTAATTGACAAGGTGCATACCTGATACAAAAAAACCAATGTTAAACTCTAAAACTTTTACTATAAATTTATGGAATTTAATGATCAGTGTACCTTAGAAAGAAACAAACAAATAATAATGGCTGACAAATTAACATTTAACAAATATGAACAAACTCATTTTTAGCCTTCATGTTCAATTAAATTTTTATTTGGTTTTAAATATTTTATTCCAGGATAAATTGCAATTTTACTCTTCTTTAGTTTTAATATGTGATTTTCGTCTTTTTATTTTTTTTCCCCACAATTTTATTCCATCTATTTTAAAAAATTCACAATTTTTGTTCAATACTCAATTTTGCATGTTTCATTTTTGTTATGTGTTAACTCATAGACAAATACACCAAATTATCTCAAGTAGTAAAATACTCAAAAGTCCAAGTATCGAATACACATGAACTTTATTTGTACTTAGATTGATGCAAATCCAAAATTTACAAGCAAAAAATAAGATAGAGAATGAAGAGTTGTAAAATTTAAAGAAAGTAAAGATAAGAAGTATAAGAAATTTAAAATAGAAGATACAAAAAGGTAGGGGATAAAATAAAAATTTAAAGAGATAAGAGATTTAAAAGTAAAAAAATAAAATAGATAAGAGATTTTAATGTAAAGAATAAAAGATAAAGATGATGATAAAAAGATGAATTCAAAATGCAAATATGTTGGGGTCTAACATGTCAAAACTACTTTGATGCAATGTTAATGATTTTCTGTATAGAATGGTATCCTACTTTCCAACCACATCTCTTATGACATCTATCTTTAGTTTCCCGCATAAAGAGCCTAATTTATCTTTTTTTTCAAATTTATTTGCAAAGATAAAAATAATAAATTGCATTAAGATATTAAGATTAGATTAGAGATGCATGAAATAAGCTAAACGAATAATCAATCTATTTCTAACAATGATTTCATTTAGATACATTTTCCTAGTTCTTTACAAAATAACCATTTTTCAATGTATTATCCCTTAAATACTATATGAGACCATAATAAACAAATAGATACAAAAAAATAGAAACATGATTACATTAAATAGATAACAAAAAAGATTTACATTACAAGAGTTGGCCTATCAGACTCCCAACAATAAGGGTTTAGCCTGTCATTAACATAAGAGATTTTATACTTTAGGAGCTACTAATGTGGATTGAAGAAGGGAAGGGATGGATAAAGGAAGAGAAGAGGATAATGAACATGGAAAAAGGGTTTCCCCTACTTAAGATACTCAGACTTAGGATGTATTCATTATAGAGAAAGTTTGAGTCTCGATGTATTTTTTCCTTTGACATAAGGTAGCTTAAAATTCACGTGATCTCGCGCTAAGCGGGCCTCTTGGGCTTAGTGAATATGACAGTTTAATCACGCATTTAGCATGACCTTGGACTTTCTCGTGGGCCTTCTTCGCATTAAGCGTGAGTTGATCGTTAAGCGAGCACGCGTGCTGAGCCAGTTTTGTGCGCTAAGCAAGGTTTCCAAATCTCCAATTTTCCTTCAAGGTTTTTTCTTCTAGTTTTTGCATCAGTTTTTCTCTAAAGCACTTGAACTTGTCTTCTTCTTTTGATTTCTGCTGATAAAAAATTACAATGGTATTAATTTCTTCATTATTTTATTAAAAACAACAATAAAGTGAAGAAATTGTAATCATTCTTATTCAAAATTGACTATCAATTTAACTCAAATTTTGCAATTATCATTATGTTAGTTCAATTGAACCTTAGAGATAACATATTCACTTAAGGTTCCATAAAAAATAACTCAATTAATTAACATATTAAAAGAAACAAATATATGCAAATTGAAAATTGGACCAAATTTGCAATTTTTTTTTTTAAAATAAAGATCAAATTGACAAGAAAAAAAATTAAGGAAAACCAAAATTGCATACTAAGATTTAAAGAGAGATGAGAATTATAATTTATCCTGTATTCTATTTATACCTTGATGAATGCTAGTAATTTTTTTTTTTTATCAATTTTGTATATTATTGAATACTATTCATATAAACTCTACTAAATAATGTAGGTTTCACTTTTTCCTTAATGATATTTGCGTAGATTTTACTCAATGTTTGAAAATATAATAAAAATATACGTTGCTAACATTTTTCTTTATTCATGTCTCGTTGTTTTTAATTTTAAAGTCATCCTTAATCATAATTGAAATGAAATATGAATTCATATGTGTCTAATTTGGGACAATATAGAAATTTTGAAAAATTAATAAAAAAAGTTTTAGTCTTGAAAGTAAATATTTAGATCGAATTATATACACATTTGTATTTGCTTTCCAATATCTTTAGAACACTCCAAAGTTATTTCTCAAAAATTGAAATACTCAACATCTTTGAAATCTAGTTTTTATTAAACTAGAAATAAAACCCTATGGGTTTTTTTACGTTATGTAAATCATGTTGAGAAAAATTCATTGATACACTTTTGTATTTAACTGTGTAATAAATTGTTAACTAGGCATGCTTTATTATGTCACCTTTTAACACGTAAATCATTCTTTTAACATGTGTGGAAGTAGTTTTAACGATGTGTGCATTTTTATATTGGTCTTCGCAGCTTTATTCATATATCAAAATAAAAATAAAAATGTTTGTCTTGTGTTTAGATATTTATAGAGATGATAAAGTAGGTTAATCCACCTTAATCCCTTGTTGACGAGTAAAAAAGAAAAATAATTAAAGAATGTATCAGTGTTCTAAATTTTTTGATATTGTTTTCAATTTGATCTTTAAATAAAAAAAGTAAAAAAAAAATATATTGTTGAAATTGGTTGATTCACTTTTATTGAAGTAAATTTGAAAATTTTAACTCGCCACATGTTGGAGTAGGAATTGGTCTGTGAAAAAAAATCAACGGATTAATCTTCTAAAAATAATAATAAAAATTCAAACGTACACTCATACAAATTTTATTGCTAACATATTTCTCAGATTACTGGTAATATATTTCTCAGATTTAAACCTAACACTAAGTTTTTTTTTTTAAAAAAATAAAAAAGAAGAAAATGTTGCCTTTGTAATCAAATTCACCAAGCTCGACGTTTTTCATATCATTCACAGACACACAAATCTTAATTTTATTATTCTTTTATTATTTTATATTTTTCAGCTTTAACGGTTAATTTATCGAACACTTATAATTTAATAAATTAATTTTTTAAATTTTAATTATCAATTATTTTTTTTGCTTCTAACTAATTTCATGAAACATAGGCTACATCTAAACAATGACCAGAATGAATTACAAGCCATGGCACCTTATACTCTCAGTTTTGTTCATCTACTTAACTTAATTAGGCATACCTAACTTGTTCCAATCAAGTGACCTTTATGTAATATGACTTGAATATCACGATTTCTAAAATTTGTTACACGAGTGGTAGTAACTTGGCTAGAATTGATGAGTCATCGATCATATACATGCAGTTAATGAAAAGAAAAAGAAATTGGAAACTGATGTTATAGCTTATCAGCATAATCAAGCACTCTTGTTTCGATTAATAATAATCTATATTACATGATGATGATACCCCTTTTTTTTTATTAGTTTATTTAATTATATCATATCAGCTATCATAATTATATTTATCTATTTTCTAGTTTCTTTTCACTCAAGATTTCAAATAGCATGAACTGAATTGTCCGTACGTCATTATTCTTAAATTGATCATGAATTCTTAAAACCTGGCCTGCTTCGCAAATCACCAATTCTGTATGCATGTTGAAGAACCTAACCTGCTTTTCTTCAAATACACTGATCAAAACTGGTTTGTAAAGGGACGACATATCATGAATTTTTGTTTTCAGAACTAGAGTCGTGAAAGAAAATAAAAATACAACTTAATTAAACTAAGAATATAATTTAGAAAACATTTAAAATTCAATAAAATTTAAAGTTAATTATAATTTCAACTGTTAAATTTTATTTAATAATTATTATTGTACTTTGTCCTCTAAAGTGTACTTGGCTTATGTTAGAAGAGTTAAATTCTTAAAGTAGAAAGTACATATCCTGTGTATTTAAAAAATTAATTTAAAAAACAACTAGAATATAAAAAAAAAATGCATTTTTTTAAAGGAAAACATGTTAATATTATTGATAAAACCAACTTCAAGCACAAGTTGTGCCTAAATTTGTAGGAAACACCAGGTACAAAAGCACCATGCATTTGACATGTGTGATTAAAACTTTTCAAAACCAATTCAGTTGTTCTTAAATTAATTATTAATATTTATAATTTAACATAAATTTCAATTCTTCTTAAATTTATTATTAATATTTATTTTATAATTTTAAATTATAAATTATACTTTTTGATTTTACTTGAATAAGTTTTTTTTTTTTAAGGAACTTGAACAAGTTATAGACAATTAGACATAGTATTTATGATTTTAAATATTTTGAAAAAATTCAATTTAAATTCTGTTTAAATTAATCATGCCGGTCTCACATATAATTTCAAGAAATTTTCTCATTTAACTTTCTAGATATGGTAGAAACGTAGAATGAAATAGAGAGTATTGTTCCAACTCAGTGCATGGTTGACCCAAAATTTGGCAGTGGCCAGAATTTTGGCAGTATGTCCCGATAGAAACTAAGAATCAAAGCACATATATATCTTAGACATCACTAGAAGAAAAATAGAAATAAAAATTTACATCTAATATACAGGGGAAATTTTAATCCTAAGTTTTTTTTTTTTTTAATAAGAATAAAGGACAAATGATACCAGTGGGTATGCTCGAAGCAGTAGAAGATAATAAGAAGGTTTAAAAATGTGCAGAGACGTTGTCTAGATCGTGGTCTTGAATGTGAAAGTCAAAGTCGTTGCAAGGACAAACATGACAAACAAAGAACATGGCAATTTTGTTGAACTTGAATTTCCATGATATGAGGCACCGACACTTCTACTGCCTCCGGTCGTTGATGAAACAGTGTTAGATCCAATTCCTATGCCAATAAAAATGTCAGATTCACAGTGCTAACTAAAAATAATGAAAGTGAGAGAAACTTAAAACAAATTGCTCCCATTTTTCTGGTGTTGAAAATGTCAGTGTATGCAATAAGTTTGACATAAATTCTTGGGCCACTCAGGATTGAAGGAAACCTATAACAAATTTTCTATCACATTCTTTGCTACAGTGTAAAATTCTCCTTGAAATTTTACTAAACAAGAAATCAGACCCAAAAGTTGAGACTCTCCTCATATATATTTTTTTATCAACAAATGGTAGTTGTTAGCATAGTAGTTTTGTTAGCAAGAGAAGACTGAAATTAAAACTTTTTTCTTATTTTTTCCTTTCTTACCCATCTAACTCACTTTGTATCTCAGACTCTCCTCATATTGTATATTGAAAAGAATATGTCACATGCTGAGTAAGATTGTCTTTGGTTTACTGTTTAGGTGAATGTTTGGTTTACCGTTTAAGTGTATGTTTGGAAAACCAGTGTCAAGGCTTGAATGTGTGTTGGATCCAAAAGTATGTCTTTCCTTGCTTTTGAAAACGTAAGTTGGGTTGCGTACCGACAACCCAGACACACTCTAAATGATGGGCACCCATTTCAAAGCTACGTTTTGTGTGAGAAGCCATAATTTCTTACTTTTGTCTGAACGGCCATTTAGGGGGTGCAGAATGTTAAAACAAACATAGCCTAAGGCATTACTATTTAATGTTTTATCCAATGTTTAGCACGTATCATTGTCACATCTCTAAATGTTTTACTTAAAAAGCATCAATGAATTTCTGTTTGGTACCTGAAGGGGAATTCGGAAAGTTGGAAACAGAAACACCTTGAGAGGAAGAAGCTGAGGCTGAAATCATGACATAACAAGGTAAGCTTTTTACACAGTGCAAAAAATTCTGGTACAAAATTCAGTCATACCACTGCAGGAGCTAATAGAAGGTGTCTGAACGTTGCAAGAAGTGGGGAGTGCCAAAGCTCGAGTCTGATTGATGTTGAAACTTGCAGCAATAGATGATGCACCACCATTAACAACCTCACATAGGCATAGTGGCTGTGACCTCACCACAAAGGCAAGTTGAGAGCAACAAGAAGAAGAAGGGATAGAGGCATTTTCTGTTACATAGTCAAGGCAGGGAGAAAGACTTATGAACACATTGGTGCAACTTGATTGATCAGATTGAGCCAATGTGACACCCCAAAGAGCCATCACAAGGGACATGCTCAGCAGCATCTCAATTCTTCTAGATGCCATGATATTCCCCCGCCAATGTTGTTGATCAAATGAGAGAATATTTAAGTGCTCAATGGGTTTCTTTGGATCTTGGAGGTAGAAAAGTCACAATGGAATGACTTAGTGTGACAAAAAGAAGTGTGAATTAAAGAGCGGCAGCTGGCTAGCTTGTGCAGCAGGTGAAGTGGTGAACAACTTTTTTTTACTTTACGTAGGCAGTAGATTCTTTGTTAAGAATCTGACTGAAACTTTACCATTTTGATTTAATAAAGTTGCCCTATGTGTCGTTCTATATATGCTTCTTATCTTTTCTTGGTTACTATTTTGATATGTCCCCAAGGCATGAGTAATATTGCGGGTATTGAAAGGAGAGAATTTGTATCATCTTTTCATGATGACTTTACTTTTGAGAATGATTTATGGTGGAATTAGTGTGCCTATGCAATGTTTCATGCTTTTGGTGCAATAATTATGATCCATAATGGAGCGGGCTACTTAAAGGGAGTGAAAATGTTAACGCATTGAATAATAACAAAAAAATAATGCTTAGAACCGTTGAAACATGTGATACTTTTTCCAACAACTTTTCCATTTTTCTATTTCCTATGTTTTCTATTTTCCTAGATGATCACGCCAAGAATAGAAAGAAAAAAAAAATATACATATACATATATATATATATATATATATATATATATATAATGATTTATATTAAGGGATCCTATTTTATGCGTATGGGAAGTATTTCTCATTGACATGTTCACAACAGGGCATGTTTGAGTTTGACAATTTGACATAACCCACCCTATAATAGCCTACACTTGAGGGATCTTATCAGTCATTGATGTTCTAACAACAGCTCTAGCATTTAGATCCATCGTTTTCTAAGAAATGAAACCTTCAATATATTTTTCCTTCACCTTAATAAGATAATAATGTGTTAAGATGTGTTACTTTTAGTTAAGCATTGAGGTTTTCCATTCTCACTTTAATGATGACAATTGTTTGGGGGAATTAGTTTTAATTTGGTTAGTTCCTATGGTCAATTTGAAGTGTGTGCCAATTTTGTGCAGCAGGACCTATATGACGTTCTAGAATGGATTTTTTAGTATTTGTTCCTCTTCTTCACGGTCTTCTAATTCCTTCACTTTGTTTGCGGCTGACAAAAGGCAAGGCAACAACAACTAGAAGAGTTGAGAAAGCGTCCATTGCTGGATCAATTAGACTCTTGCAATACAATAGGAAGATACATCCTCAGATTTATCTGTCAGTAGTCTAATACAAATGTCAAAAATCCTAAAAACTAATTTCCATCAAACTATTGAAATTGGTCTAGCCAAACCATACCAAATTGCAAGTTTGTAACAATAATTGGGGCAATTGACAGGAATGGTCTTCACTGGATCAAATGTTAGTCAAGTTAGTTGAACTCCTTTATCATATTCATATCTACCTGTTCTCTATTGTAGCATATAAAACCATTCCTTATCTTAGTGTAATCAAAACATAGACCATCCTATTACACATCAATCTTCTTCCATCAAAAAATAATCCTCATACCCCTCATGGCTTTTCAAATACGGGTGATACTAGCAACCCTTATAGTGGCTTCAGTAAATTTGGTTTATGGTCAAGTTAGCACGTCCTGCACAACATCTATGATGAGCAGTTTCACACCATGTGCAAACATCATTACAGGAAGCACTAATAATGGTTTAGTGCCACCAAGTACGTGTTGTGATTTATTAAGGTCTTTGATGAGCACTAATATGGATTGTGCTTGCATGGTTATCTCTGCCAATGCTCCATTTTTCCAACAACCCCTTAGCCAAGCTCTTGCCCTCTCCCTTTCACAAGCATGCAACATTAATGGAGTTCCTTTACAGTGCAAAGGTGCAAACTAATTCAATAATTCATGCTCCATTGCATATAAATATTTGTGCATTTTGACAAACTTTAATTTTCCCATTTCCATTTCCTGATAAATCAATTAGATTTCTAATAGTGTTTTTCTTTGGGAGGATAAATTGCAGCTTCTGGTTCCCCTTTACTAGTTCCAGGTATTGATTAACTGCATTTCACAAGATTTTATTTTTCCTCGTTAGTACTTTTAATATTTATTACTGCATTTCCCAAAATTCAGTCGTATATATTACTGTTACTTTTTAAATATTTTTTATCTATGTAAAAATTCCATTTACACTATATTTTTGTAATCAACTTTTGTTTATAATCGATATTATCAAAATATTTTAATTTGGATTTCTTTTTCAATTATGCTCTTTCTTTGGTTAAAAAAAAGCTAAAAAACTTTTTGGCAGGCCCTGCAGTTCTTGGACCGAACAGCCCAACTCTCCCTTCAATTGCTACATCACCCTTAAGCCCACAAGGTATAACTAATGTGCCCAAAGGGTTTTTTCTTTTCTTTTAAAAAAATGGACTTCAATCCACAAATGGATACAAATAAAAATTTAATTTGCATGCACTGTATTTTTTTTTACTTTTTTAGCAAATCAAAAATTACTTTTTGGTGTGAATTTTAAAATATTTATTATAAAATTTAACAAATATTTTATATATGAAAATTTGTTATTAAATGATAATGTAAAAATATTTTATACCAACAGTATATTTTAATCAAATTCTATAATATAAAAATAATATTTATAATAACAATACATAAAACAACTCAGGAAATGATTTGATAAGTTTCCAAATATAAATCATCTATTTAAAACTTGAAAATTAGTTTTGTTGCTCATAGAATAATTCTATTTAACTCAACATAATTGTTTTTAGTAAAAAATGCATGTAATCTATAAAAAAAAACTTAAAATTAATGAAAGAAATATTTTATCCTCTTAAGTTCCTAACTCTCTCTTTATACATTAATATTTTATCTTCCTAAGTTCCTAACTCTTTATACATTAATATAATCAATGAGGGCAAGACATAAGTTGCACCATTTTTATATATAAAAAACAAAAGTTTAACGTGCTGATGTCAAAATTTTATATTATCAATCTATTTAAAAATTTACGTGACAAATTTTAAAGTAATTATTTTAAAAGTTAATATATTTATTTTATATAACAATTTATAATCATGTGACACAATGTTAAAACATCCTTTACAGTTTATTTAAAATTAATTCCAACTATACATCCACTAAAATGAGAAACTGAGCAGATTCAAGAATGGTGGCTATGGGCAAAGCACAGAAATATGAAAATATGCAATTGGCACGGGAACTGTCACCAGCATCATCACCAGTGGAAGCAGAAACGCCCACAAGAACTAGAATTCCACAAATCCGACCAGTGTTGACTCCACGTCCTTCAGCATCTCATTCATCTTTTGCTTCCCCCTCAGCTTTTCCATTCTTCATAGGAATCCTGGTTTTTGGCATCTATTAGTAGTTGTTAATGTACAATGTATAACAACAAATCATAATCCAGAGACCAATGACGAATGTACGAGGCGCGCAAAAGCTTCAGCTCCTCCCTCAAACTTCTTTAAGTGTATACTAAAACACAGTTGCTGAGTAAGATTGTGTATAGGTGTCACACTTAAATGTTATCTTTATTATTAAAGATATTTTGCAAGAAAAAGATACCAATATATATATATATATATATATATATATAAACAATATGAAGTTGGCAAGCATTTCCACTTGGATCAGAGAATAAAATTACTCTTCAAGGACTATATTTCTCTAGTGTGGCTGAAAGAATCCTGGTCCAGGCTCAAGACCCAGCCAAAGTTACCTTGCTGCTGAGTTAGTTCTTGAAATAGGTTATTTGTTCCAGAACAATAGAGTAGATCCGCATAAAAAGAGCAATGCACCTTTGATAGCCATGAAACCAAATGCTGTTGATTTTAACATTGCTCATATTTGAGACATCTAGGAAGGTAGAGAAGCTTCTTGATATGATGCCTCGAATTGGTGTCAAAGCTGTTGCAAATTTACTGATAATAGTGGCACGTGTGTATGAGAGAAATGGGCCAAGAGAAGAGCTCAAGAAGCTGCAAAGGCACATAGAGGAAGCTCCAAATTTAACTGATTTATAGTTCCGACAGTTCTATAATTGTTTGTTGATATGCCATTTGAAATTTGGGGATCTAGATTCTGCATCAGACATGGTTTTGGAAATGCTTAGGAAAGCAAAGGAAGCAACAAATTCTCTTGCATCTGTCAAATATATGATAAATGCTGCTGAAATTGATCATAGCCACTCTCCTGGACTGGCTTCTGTGCATAGTTTGAACAACAATAAAGATTTAAGATAGTTTAGAAAATAACAGGCCAATTACAAATGCTGTATTATCGTAGGAGGAGTTTTCTAAAGCTTGAGTCAAAAGCTAAACTTGGTTCTTTATTAGCCAAGTTGCAAATGAAGGTGGACTTGATTATAACCAAACATGGTATACTGCAGCCAACTGAAACAATTTATGTGAAATTAGTTAAAGCTTTTCTAGAAGCCGGCAAGACCAATGATTTAGCAATGTTTCTTCTCAAGGCAGAAAGAGAAGATTCTCCTTTCTCCAATGACAACTCAGCCTTGGTTCATGTTATTAATGCAAGCATTTCACTTCGATGGCTGGATCAAGCACATGATCTCCTCGATGAGATGTGTCTAGCCGGAGTTTGAATTGGTTCATCATACTCCTCTCTTTTGAAAGCATATTGCCAAGCAAATAGGGCACAAATGTCACATCACTACTGAGAGATGCTAAGATAGCTGGTATCCAACTTGACTTAATGTATGTTTGATTTCATGTTGGAAAATTGATTCTGGATCTAAATTAATTTGTTCTATTTTTACATGCTTGGTTTCAAGTTATAGAAGATTTCAAAATTGATTATGAATTTATAATTGATTATGAGTTGAAGCAACCTTGAATAGCTATTGCATATAATGAAAACATTCAAGCATATTGCATCACTTCAAAATCAATTTTAACCAAAATTAATTTTATAAAATCAATTTCATTCAAAAATCAATTCTATCAGCACTTATCCAAACACGCACTCAAGCTATTTTGAGGGGTGAATTCTTCGTTCAAACTTATGAAGTTGTGACGATGATGGAAAAAGGAAAAATGTTTGCTGATGTTAGTATTTTAGGGGAATAGAAAGATAGTTAGTTGTTGGATGGTGATTGATAGTTGGTTTAGGATAAAGGTGTAGTTAGAAATATTAATTAGAAGTAGTAGATGACTTAGTAGTTGTGTAGCTCTTAGACAATGAAAGGAGGAGTATACATTGATTTTTCAAATTCATTACATTGAGGTATTGTAAGCCTATTTATAGGCAAGCAAGATTGGTGGCATCATACTTCTAGAGATAGATTTTTCTAGACTTTATACAATAGTCTAGAATACTACGATCTACTTAAGTCATAAATGTTTCTAGATTGTTCTTAACAATACTCTTATACGTTTATAGTACATTTAACTTCTAGATAAATCATGAACT